>NW_027516082.1:0-65948 GCF_048772815.1 Callospermophilus lateralis
AAAACTGAGAACTCCTTTATTTTGTCATGTTTCAAAGAGCTACTACGAACCATGTTGGATTTAGAGTTCCAAATTCATCTATCTATATAGGAGAGAACAGAGGGAAAACTAAATATAAATACTACTACTGTAGATGAATGCTCCATCCTAGAAGAACAAAGTTTGGTGAGCCAAGTGGGATTTGTGTACTGATCATTACCACCAAGTATCATCAAGATTGGGTGAAAAAATATTTGCTTTTATTTCAGAAACTCGTTAATTCTTAGAAGCTTGGCAACCCCTCTCAATGAAAGTGCTTTTCTACAGTCTGTGCCTAGGGCTACTAGAAGAGGAAACAAACCATAGAGACAAAACTGAGAACTCCGTTATTTTGTCAAGTTTCAAAGAGCTACTACTAACCATGTTGGATTTAGAGTTCCAAATTCATCTATCTATATAGGAGAGAACAGAAGGAAACCTAAATATAAAAACTGCTACTGTACACGAAGGCTTCAACCTAGAAGAACAAAATTTCGTGAGCCAAGTGGGATTTGTGTACTGATCATTACCACCAAGTATCATCAAGTTTGGGTGAAAAAAATATTTGCTGGTGTTTCGGAAACTCGTTAATTCTTAGAAGCTTGGCAACCCCTCTCAATGAAAGTGCTTTTTAACAGTCTGTGCATAGGGCTACTTGAATAGTAATCAAAAAATAGAGAAAAAACTGAGAACTCTTTTATTTTGTAAAGTTTCAAAGAGCGACTACAAACCATGTTGGATTTAGAGTTCCAAATTCCTCTATCTATATAGGAGAGAACAGATTGAAAACTAAGAATAAAAACTAATACTGTAGATGAACGCTTCAACCTAAGAAGAACAAAATTTGGTGAGCCAAGTGGGATTTGTGTACTGATCATTACCACCAAGTATCATGAAGATTGGGTGTAAAAATATTTGCTGGTATTTCGGAAACTCGTTAATTCTTAGAAGCTTGGCAACCACTCTCAATGAAAGTGCTTTGCCACAGTCTGTGCCTAGGGCTACTTGAAGAGGATACAAACCATAGGGACAAAAACTGAGAACTCCTTTATTTTGTAAAGTTTCAAAGAGCTACTACAAACCATGTTGGATTTAGAGTTCCAAATTCATCTATCTATAGAGGAGAGAACAGAGGGAAAAGTAAATATAAAAACTACTACTGTAGATGAATGCTCCAACCTAGAAGAACAAAATTTCCTGAGCCAAGTGGGATTTCTGAACTGATCATTACCACCAAGTATCATCAAGATTGGGTGAAAAAATATTTGCTTTAATTTCCGAAACTCGTTAATTCTTAGAAGCTTGGCAACCCCTCTCAATGAAAGTGCTTTTCCACAGGCTGTGCCTAGGGCTACTTGAAGAGGAAACAAACCATAGCTACAATACTGAGAAATCCTTATTTTGTCTAGTTTCAAAGAGCTACTACAAACCATATTGGATTTAGAGTTCCGAATTCATCTATCTATATACGAGAGAACAGAGGGAAACCTAAATATAAAAACTGCTACTGTACACGAACGCTTCAACCTAGAAGAACAAAATTTCGTGAGCCAAGTGGGATTTGTGTACTGATCATTACCACCAAGTATCATCAAGATTGGGTGAAAAAATATTTGCTTTTATTTCGGAAACTCGTTAATTCTTAGAAGCTTGGCAACCCCTCTCAATGAAAGTGCTTTTCCACAGTCTGTGCCTAGGGCTACTTGAAGAGGAAACAAACCATAGAGACAAAACTGAGAACATTTTTATTTTGTGAAGTTTCAAAGAGCTACTACAAACCATGTTGGATTTAGAGTTCCAAATTCATCTATCTATATAGGAGAGAACAGAGGGAGAACTAAATACAAATACTACTACTGTAGATGAATGCTCCATCCTAGAAGAACAAAGTTTGGTGAGCCAAGTGGGATTTGTGTACTGATCATTACCACCAAGTATCATCAAGATTGGGTGAAAAAATATTTGCTTTTATTTCAGAAACTCGTTAATTCTTAGAAGCTTGGCAACCCCTCTCAATGAAAGTGCTTTTCCACAGTCTGTGCCTAGGGCTACTAGAAGAGGAAACAAACCATAGAGACAAAACTGAGAACTCCGTTATTTTTGTCAAGTTTCAAAGAGCTACTACTAACCATGTTGGATTTAGAGTTCCAAATTCATCTATCTATTAGGAGAGAACAGAAGGAAACCTAAATATAAAAACTGCTACTGTACACGAAGGCTTCAACCTAGAAGAACAAAATTTCGTGAGCCAAGTGGGATTTGTGTACTGATCATTACCACCAAGTATCATCAAGTTTGGGTGAAAAAAATATTTTGCTGGTGTTTCGGAAACTCGTTAATTCTTAGAAGCTTGGCAACCCCTCTCAATGAAAGTGCTTTTTAACAGTCTGTGCATAGGGCTACTTGAATAGTAATCAAAAAATAGAGAAAAAACTGAGAACTCTTTTATTTTGTAAAGTTTCAAAGAGCGACTACAAACCATGTTGGATTTAGAGTTCCAAATTCCTCTATCTATATAGGAGAGAACAGATTGAAAACTAAGAATAAAAACTAATACTGTAGATGAACGCTTCAACCTAGAAGAACAAAATTTGGTGAGCCAAGTGGGATTTGTGTACTGATCATTACCACCAAGTATCATGAAGATTGGGTGTAAAAATATTTGCTGGTATTTCGGAAACTCGTTAATTCTTAGAAGCTTGGCAACCACTCTCAATGAAAGTGCTTTTCCACAGTCTGTGCCTAGGGCTACTTGAAGAGGATACAAACCATAGGGACAAAACTGAGAACTCCTTTATTTTGTAAAGTTTCAAAGAGCTACTACAAACCATGTTGGATTTAGAGTTCCAAATTCATCTATCTATAGAGGAGAGAACAGAGGGAAAAAGTAAATATAAAAACTACTACTGTAGATGAATGCTCCAACCTAGAAGAACAAAATTCCTGAGCCAAGTGGGATTTCTGAACTGATCATTACCACCAAGTATCATCAAGATTGGGTGAAAAAATATTTGCTTTAATTTCCGAACTCGTTAATTCTTAGAAGCTTGGCAACCCCTCTCAATGAAAGTGCTTTTCCACAGGCTGTGCCTAGGGCTACTTGAAGAGGAAACAAACCATAGCTACAATACTGAGAAATCCTTATTTTGTCAAGTTTCAAAGAGCTACTACAAACCATATTGGATTTAGAGTTCCAAATTCATCTATCTATGTAGGAGAGAGCAGAGGGAAACCTAAATATAAAAACTGCTACTGTAGACGAACGCTTCAACCTACAAGAACAAAATTTGGTGAGCCAAGTGGGAGTTGTGTACTGATCATTACCACTACGGATCATCAAGATTGGGTAAAAAATACGTGCTGGAATATCGGAAAATCGTTAATTCTTAGAAGCTTGGCATCCCCTCTCCATGAAAGTGCTTTTCCACAGTCTATGCCTAGGGCTACTTGAAAAGGAAACTAACCATAGAGAAAAAACATGGAACTCCTTTATATTGTAAAGTTTCCAAGAGCTAATACGAACCATGTTGGATTTAGAGTTCCAAATTTATCTCTCTATATAGGAGAGAACAGAGGGAAACCTAAATATATAATTTGCTACTGTAGACGAAAGCTTCAACCTAGAAGAACAAAATTTGGTGAGCCAAGTGAGACTTGTGTACTGATCATTACCACCAAGTATCATCAAGATTAGGTGAAAAGAGTTTTTGCTGGTATTCGCACTAATTAATTCTTAGAAGTTTGGCATTCCTTCTCAATGAAAGTACTTTTCAACTGTCTGTGCCTAGGGTTACTTGAAGAGGAAACAAACCATAGAGACAAAACTGAGAACTCCTTTATTTTGTCAAGATCAAAGAGCTACTACGAACCATAATGGATTTAGAGTTCCAAATTCATGTATCTGTATAAGAGAGAGCAGAGGAAACCTAAATATAAAAACTGCTACTGTAGACGAACACTTCAACCTAGAAGAACAAAATTTGGTGAGCCAAGTGGGATTTGTGTACTGATCATTACCACCGAGTATCATCAAGATTGGGTGAAAAAATATTTGCTGGTATTTCGGAAACTCGTTAATTCTTAGAAGCTTGTCAACCCCTCTCAATGAAAGTGCTTTTCCACAGTCTGTGCTTAGGGCTACTTAAAGAGGAAACAAACCATAGAGACAAAACTGAAAACTCCTTTATTTTGTCAAGTTTCAAAGAGCTACTACAAACCATGTTGGATATATAGTTCCAAATTCATCTGTCTATATAGGAGAGCGCAGAGCGAAACCTAAATATAAAAACTGCTATTGTAGATGATCGCTTCAACCTAGAAGAACAAAATTTCGTGAGTCAAGTGGGATTTGTGTAATGATCATTACCACCAAGTATCATCAAGAATGGGTGAAAAAATATTTGCTGGTATTTCGGAAACTCATTAATTCTTAGAAGCTTGGCAACCCCTCTCAATGAAAGTGCTTTTCCACAGTCTGTGCCTAGGGCAACTTGAAGAGGAAACAAACCATAGAGACAAAACAGAGAACTCCTTTATTTTGTCAAGTTTCAAAGAGCTACTATGAACCATGTTGGATTTAGAGTTCCAAATTCGTCTATCTATATAGGAGAGAACAGAGGGAAACCTAAATATAAAAACTGCTACTGTAGACGAACGCTTCAACCTAGAAGAACAAAATTTCGTGAGCCAAGTGGGATTTGTGTACTGATCATTACCACCAAGTATCATCAAGATTGGGTGAAAAAATATTTGCTTTTATTTCGGAAACTCGTTAATTCTTAGAAGCTTGGCAACCCCTCTCAATGAAAGTGCTTTTCCACAGTCTGTGCCTAGGGCTACTTGAAGAGGAAACAAACCATAGAGACAAAACTGAGAACATTTTTATTTTGTGAAGTTTCAAAGAGCTACTACAAACCATGTTGGATTTAGAGTTCCAAATTCATCTATCTATATAGGAGAGAACAGAGGGAGAACTAAATACAAATACTACTACTGTAGATGAATGCTCCATCCTAGAAGAACAAAGTTTGGTGAGCCAAGTGGGATTTGTGTACTGATCATTACCACCAAGTATCATCAAGATTGGGTGAAAAAATATTTGCTTTTATTTCAGAAACTCGTTAATTCTTAGAAGCTTGGCAACCCCTCTCAATGAAAGTGCTTTTCCACAGTCTGTGCCTAGGGCTACTAGAAGAGGAAACAAACCATAGAGACAAAACTGAGAACTCCGTTATTTTGTCAAGTTTCAAAGAGCTACTACTAACCATGTTGGATTTAGAGTTCCAAATTCATCTATCTATATAGGAGAGAACAGAAGGAAACCTAAATATAAAAACTGCTACTGTACACGAAGGCTTCAACCTAGAAGAACAAAATTTCGTGAGCCAAGTGGGATTTGTGTACTGATCATTACCACCAAGTATCATCAAGTTTGGGTGAAAAAAATATTTGCTGGTGTTTCGGAAACTCGTTAATTCTTAGAAGCTTGGCAACCCCTCTCAATGAAAGTGCTTTTTAACAGTCTGTGCATAGGGCTACTTGAATAGTAATCAAAAAATAGAGAAAAAACTGAGAACTCTTTTATTTTGTAAAGTTTCAAAGAGCGACTACAAACCATGTTGGATTTAGAGTTCCAAATTCCTCTATCTATATAGGAGAGAACAGATTGAAAACTAAGAATAAAAACTAATACTGTAGATGAACGCTTCAACCTAGAAGAACAAAATTTGGTGAGCCAAGTGGGATTTGTGTACTGATCATTACCACCAAGTATCATGAAGATTGGGTGTAAAAATATTTGCTGGTATTTCGGAAACTCGTTAATTCTTAGAAGCTTGGCAACCACTCTCAATGAAAGTGCTTTGCCACAGTCTGTGCCTAGGGCTACTTGAAGAGGATACAAACCATAGGGACAAAACTGAGAACTCCTTTATTTTGTAAAGTTTCAAAGAGCTACTACAAACCATGTTGGATTTAGAGTTCCAAATTCATCTATCTATAGAGGAGAGAACAGAGGGAAAAGTAAATATAAAAACTACTACTGTAGATGAATGCTCCAACCTAGAAGAACAAAATTTCCTGAGCCAAGTGGGATTTCTGAACTGATCATTACCACCAAGTATCATCAAGATTGGGTGAAAAAATATTTGCTTTAATTTCCGAAACTCGTTAATTCTTAGAAGCTTGGCAACCCCTCTCAATGAAAGTGCTTTTCCACAGGCTGTGCCTAGGGCTACTTGAAGAGGAAACAAACCATAGCTACAATACTGAGAAATCCTTATTTTGTCTAGTTTCAAAGAGCTACTACAAACCATATTGGATTTAGAGTTCCGAATTCATCTATCTATATACGAGAGAACAGAGGGAAACCTAAATATAAAAACTGCTACTGTACACGAACGCTTCAACCTAGAAGAACAAAATTTCGTGAGCCAAGTGGGATTTGTGTACTGATCATTACCACCAAGTATCATCAAGATTGGGTGAAAAAATATTTGCTTTTATTTCGGAAACTCGTTAATTCTTAGAAGCTTGGCAACCCCTCTCAATGAAAGTGCTTTTCCACAGTCTGTGCCTAGGGCTACTTGAAGAGGAAACAAACCATAGAGACAAAACTGAGAACATTTTTATTTTGTGAAGTTTCAAAGAGCTACTACAAACCATGTTGGATTTAGAGTTCCAAATTCATCTATCTATATAGGAGAGAACAGAGGGAGAACTAAATACAAATACTACTACTGTAGATGAATGCTCCATCCTAGAAGAACAAAGTTTGGTGAGCCAAGTGGGATTTGTGTACTGATCATTACCACCAAGTATCATCAAGATTGGGTGAAAAAATATTTGCTTTTATTTCAGAAACTCGTTAATTCTTAGAAGCTTGGCAACCCCTCTCAATGAAAGTGCTTTTCCACAGTCTGTGCCTAGGGCTACTAGAAGAGGAAACAAACCATAGAGACAAAACTGAGAACTCCGTTATTTTGTCAAGTTTCAAAGAGCTACTACTAACCATGTTGGATTTAGAGTTCCAAATTCATCTATCTATTAGGAGAGAACAGAAGGAAACCTAAATATAAAAACTGCTACTGTACACGAAGGCTTCAACCTAGAAGAACAAAATTTCGTGAGCCAAGTGGGATTTGTGTACTGATCATTACCACCAAGTATCATCAAGTTTGGGTGAAAAAAATATTTGCTGGTGTTTCGGAAACTCGTTAATTCTTAGAAGCTTGGCAACCCCTCTCAATGAAAGTGCTTTTTAACAGTCTGTGCATAGGGCTACTTGAATAGTAATCAAAAAATAGAGAAAAAACTGAGAACTCTTTTATTTTGTAAAGTTTCAAAGAGCGACTACAAACCATGTTGGATTTAGAGTTCCAAATTCCTCTATCTATATAGGAGAGAACAGATTGAAAACTAAGAATAAAAACTAATACTGTAGATGAACGCTTCAACCTAGAAGAACAAAATTTGGTGAGCCAAGTGGGATTTGTGTACTGATCATTACCACCAAGTATCATGAAGATTGGGTGTAAAAATATTTGCTGGTATTTCGGAAACTCGTTAATTCTTAGAAGCTTGGCAACCACTCTCAATGAAAGTGCTTTTCCACAGTCTGTGCCTAGGGCTACTTGAAGAGGATACAAACCATAGGGACAAAACTGAGAACTCCTTTATTTTGTAAAGTTTCAAAGAGCTACTACAAACCATGTTGGATTTAGAGTTCCAAATTCATCTATCTATAGAGGAGAGAACAGAGGGAAAAGTAAATATAAAAACTACTACTGTAGATGAATGCTCCAACCTAGAAGAACAAAATTTCCTGAGCCAAGTGGGATTTCTGAACTGATCATTACCACCAAGTATCATCAAGATTGGGTGAAAAAATATTTGCTTTAATTTCCGAAACTCGTTAATTCTTAGAAGCTTGGCAACCCCTCTCAATGAAAGTGCTTTTCCACAGGCTGTGCCTAGGGCTACTTGAAGAGGAAACAAACCATAGCTACAATACTGAGAAATCCTTATTTTGTCAAGTTTCAAAGAGCTACTACAAACCATATTGGATTTAGAGTTCCAAATTCATCTATCTATGTAGGAGAGAGCAGAGGGAAACCTAAATATAAAACTGCTACTGTAGACGAACGCTTCAACCTACAAGAACAAAATTTGGTGAGCCAAGTGGGAGTTGTGTACTGATCATTACCACTACGGATCATCAAGATTGGGTAAAAATACGTGCTGGAATATCGGAAAATCGTTAATTCTTAGAAGCTTGGCATCCCCTCTCCATGAAAGTGCTTTTCCACAGTCTATGCCTAGGGCTACTTGAAAAGGAAACTAACCATAGAGAAAAAACATGGAACTCCTTTATATTGTAAAGTTTCCAAGAGCTAATACGAACCATGTTGGATTTAGAGTTCCAAATTTATCTCTCTATATAGGAGAGAACAGAGGGAAACCTAAATATATAATTTGCTACTGTAGACGAAAGCTTCAACCTAGAAGAACAAAATTTGGTGAGCCAAGTGAGACTTGTGTACTGATCATTACCACCAAGTATCATCAAGATTAGGTGAAAAGAGTTTTTGCTGGTATTTCGCACTAATTAATTCTTAGAAGTTTGGCATTCCTTCTCAATGAAAGTACTTTTCAACTGTCTGTGCCTAGGGTTACTTGAAGAGGAAACAAACCATAGAGACAAAACTGAGAACTCCTTTATTTTGTCAAGATCAAAGAGCTACTACGAACCATAATGGATTTAGAGTTCCAAATTCATGTATCTGTATAAGAGAGAGCAGAGGGAAACCTAAATATAAAAACTGCTACTGTAGACGAACACTTCAACCTAGAAGAACAAAATTTGGTGAGCCAAGTGGGATTTGTGTACTGATCATTACCACCGAGTATCATCAAGATTGGGTGAAAAAATATTTGCTGGTATTTCGGAAACTCGTTAATTCTTAGAAGCTTGTCAACCCCTCTCAATGAAAGTGCTTTTCCACAGTCTGTGCTTAGGGCTACTTAAAGAGGAAACAAACCATAGAGACAAAACTGAAAACTCCTTTATTTTGTCAAGTTTCAAAGAGCTACTACAAACCATGTTGGATATATAGTTCCAAATTCATCTGTCTATATAGGAGAGCGCAGAGCGAAACCTAAATATAAAAACTGCTATTGTAGATGATCGCTTCAACCTAGAAGAACAAAATTTCGTGAGTCAAGTGGGATTTGTGTAATGATCATTACCACCAAGTATCATCAAGAATGGGTGAAAAAATATTTGCTGGTATTTCGGAAACTCATTAATTCTTAGAAGCTTGGCAACCCCTCTCAATGAAAGTGCTTTTCCACAGTCTGTGCCTAGGGCAACTTGAAGAGGAAACAAACCATAGAGACAAAACAGAGAACTCCTTTATTTTGTCAAGTTTCAAAGAGCTACTATGAACCATGTTGGATTTAGAGTTCCAAATTCATCTATCTATATAGGAGAGAACAGAGGGAAACCTAAATATAAAAACTGCTACTGTAGACGAACGCTTCAACCTAGAAGAACAAAATTTCGTGAGCCAAAGTGGGATTTGTGTACTGATCATTACCACCAAGTATCATCAAGATTGGGTGAAAAAATATTTGCTTTTATTTCGGAAACTCGTTAATTCTTAGAAGCTTGGCAACCCCTCTCAATGAAAGTGCTTTTCCACAGTCTGTGCCTAGGGCTACTTGAAGAGGAAACAAACCATAGAGACAAAACTGAGAACATTTTTATTTTGTGAAGTTTCAAAGAGCTACTACAAACCATGTTGGATTTAGAGTTCCAAATTCATCTATCTATATAGGGAGAACAGAGGGAGAACTAAATACAAATACTACTACTGTAGAGAATGCTCCATCCTAGAAGAACAAAGTTTGGTGAGCCAAGTGGGATTTGTGTACTGATCATTACCACCAAGTATCATCAAGATTGGGTGAAAA
Organism: Callospermophilus lateralis; assembly: GCF_048772815.1. NCBI lineage: Eukaryota > Metazoa > Chordata > Mammalia > Rodentia > Sciuridae > Callospermophilus > Callospermophilus lateralis. The sequence continues at coordinate 9,991 of NW_027516082.1, forward strand.
AATATTTGCTTTTATTTCAGAAACTCGTTAATTCTTAGAAGCTTGGCAACCCCTCTCAATGAAAGTGCTTTTCCACAGTCTGTGCCTAGGGCTACTAGAAGAGGAAACAAACCATAGAGACAAAACTGAGAACTCCGTTATTTTGTCAAGTTTCAAAGAGCTACTACTAACCATGTTGGATTTAGAGTTCCAAATTCATCTATCTATATAGGAGAGAACAGAAGGAAACCTAAATATAAAAACTGCTACTGTACACGAAGGCTTCAACCTAGAAGAACAAAATTTCGTGAGCCAAGTGGGATTTGTGTACTGATCATTACCACCAAGTATCATCAAGTTTGGGTGAAAAAAATATTTGCTGGTGTTTCGGAAACTCGTTAATTCTTAGAAGCTTGGCAACCCCTCTCAATGAAAGTGCTTTTTAACAGTCTGTGCATAGGGCTACTTGAATAGTAATCAAAAAATAGAGAAAAAACTGAGAACTCTTTTATTTTGTAAAGTTTCAAAGAGCGACTACAAACCATGTTGGATTTAGAGTTCCAAATTCCTCTATCTATATAGGAGAGAACAGATTGAAAACTAAGAATAAAAACTAATACTGTAGATGAACGCTTCAACCTAGAAGAACAAAATTTGGTGAGCCAAGTGGGATTTGTGTACTGATCATTACCACCAAGTATCATGAAGATTGGGTGTAAAAATATTTGCTGGTATTTTCGGAAACTCGTTAATTCTTAGAAGCTTGGCAACCACTCTCAATGAAAGTGCTTTGCCACAGTCTGTGCCTAGGGCTACTTGAAGAGGATACAAACCATAGGGACAAACTGAGAACTCCTTTATTTGTAAAGTTTCAAAGAGCTACTACAAACCATGTTGGATTTAGAGTTCCAAATTCATCTATCTATAGAGGAGAGAACAGAGGGAAAAGTAAATATAAAAACTACTACTGTAGATGAATGCTCCAACCTAGAAGAACAAAATTTCCTGAGCCAAGTGGGATTTCTGAACTGATCATTACCACCAAGTATCATCAAGATTGGGTGAAAAAATATTTGCTTTAATTTCCGAAACTCGTTAATTCTTAGAAGCTTGGCAACCCCTCTCAATGAAAGTGCTTTTCCACAGGCTGTGCCTAGGGCTACTTGAAGAGGAAACAAACCATAGCTACAATACTGAGAAATCCTTATTTTGTCTAGTTTCAAAGAGCTACTACAAACCATATTGGATTTAGAGTTCCGAATTCATCTATCTATATACGAGAGAACAGAGGGAAACCTAAATATAAAAACTGCTACTGTACACGAACGCTTCAACCTAGAAGAACAAATTTCGTGAGCCAAGTGGGATTTGTGTACTGATCATTACCACCAAGTATCATCAAGATTGGGTGAAAAAATATTTGCTTTTATTTCGGAAACTCGTTAATTCTTAGAAGCTTGGCAACCCCTCTCAATGAAAGTGCTTTTCCACAGTCTGTGCCTAGGGCTACTTGAAGAGGAAACAAACCATAGAGACAAAACTGAGAACATTTTTATTTTGTGAAGTTTCAAAGAGCTACTACAAACCATGTTGGATTTAGAGTTCCAAATTCATCTATCTATATAGGAGAGAACAGAGGGAGAACTAAATACAAATACTACTACTGTAGATGAATGCTCCATCCTAGAAGAACAAAGTTTGGTGAGCCAAGTGGGATTTGTGTACTGATCATTACCACCAAGTATCATCAAGATTGGGTGAAAAATATTTGCTTTTATTTCAGAAACTCGTTAATTCTTAGAAGCTTGGCAACCCCTCTCAATGAAAGTGCTTTTCCACAGTCTGTGCCTAGGGCTACTAGAAGAGGAAACAAACCATAGAGACAAAACTGAGAACTCCGTTATTTTGTCAAGTTTCAAAGAGCTACTACTAACCATGTTGGATTTAGAGTTCCAAATTCATCTATCTATTAGGAGAGAACAGAAGGAAACCTAAATATAAAAACTGCTACTGTACACGAAGGCTTCAACCTAGAAGAACAAAATTTCGTGAGCCAAGTGGGATTTGTGTACTGATCATTACCACCAAGTATCATCAAGTTTGGGTGAAAAAAATATTTGCTGGTGTTTCGGAAACTCGTTAATTCTTAGAAGCTTGGCAACCCCTCTCAATGAAAGTGCTTTTTAACAGTCTGTGCATAGGGCTACTTGAATAGTAATCAAAAAATAGAGAAAAAACTGAGAACTCTTTTATTTTGTAAAGTTTCAAAGAGCGACTACAAACCATGTTGGATTTAGAGTTCCAAATTCCTCTATCTATATAGGAGAGAACAGATTGAAAACTAAGAATAAAAACTAATACTGTAGATGAACGCTTCAACTAGAAGAACAAAATTTGGTGAGCCAAGTGGGATTTGTGTACTGATCATTACCACCAAGTATCATGAAGATTGGGTGTAAAAATAATTTGCTGGTATTTCGGAAACTCGTTAATTCTTAGAAGCTTGGCAACCACTCTCAATGAAAGTGCTTTTCCACAGTCTGTGCCTAGGGCTACTTGAAGAGGATACAAACCATAGGGACAAAACTGAGAACTCCTTTATTTTGTAAAGTTTCAAAGAGCTACTACAAACCATGTTGGATTTAGAGTTCCAAATTCATCTATCTATAGAGGAGAGAACAGAGGGAAAAGTAAATATAAAAACTACTACTGTAGATGAATGCTCCAACCTAGAAGAACAAAATTTCCTGAGCCAAGTGGGATTTCTGAACTGATCATTACCACCAAGTATCATCAAGATTGGGTGAAAAAATATTTGCTTTAATTTCCGAAACTCGTTAATTCTTAGAAGCTTGGCAACCCCTCTCAATGAAAGTGCTTTTCCACAGGCTGTGCCTAGGGCTACTTGAAGAGGAAACAAACCATAGCTACAATACTGAGAAATCCTTATTTTGTCAAGTTTCAAAGAGCTACTACAAACCATATTGGATTTAGAGTTCCAAATTCATCTATCTATGTAGGAGAGAGCAGAGGGAAACCTAAATATAAAAACTGCTACTGTAGACGAACGCTTCAACCTACAAGAACAAAATTTGGTGAGCCAAGTGGGAGTTGTGTACTGATCATTACCACTACGGATCATCAAGATTGGGTAAAAAATACGTGCTGGAATATCGGAAAATCGTTAATTCTTAGAAGCTTGGCATCCCCTCTCCATGAAAGTGCTTTTCCACAGTCTATGCCTAGGGCTACTTGAAAAGGAAACTAACCATAGAGAAAAAACATGGAACTCCTTTATATTGTAAAGTTTCCAAGAGCTAATACGAACCATGTTGGATTTAGAGTTCCAAATTTATCTCTCTATATAGGAGAGAACAGAGGGAAACCTAAATATATAATTTGCTACTGTAGACGAAAGCTTCAACCTAGAAGAACAAAATTTGGTGAGCCAAGTGAGACTTGTGTACTGATCATTACCACCAAGTATCATCAAGATTAGGTGAAAAGAGTTTTTGCTGGTATTTCGCACTAATTAATTCTTAGAAGTTTGGCATTCCTTCTCAATGAAAGTACTTTTCAACTGTCTGTGCCTAGGGTTACTTGAAGAGGAAACAAACCATAGAGACAAAACTGAGAACTCCTTTATTTTGTCAAGATCAAAGAGCTACTACGAACCATAATGGATTTAGAGTTCCAAATTCATGTATCTGTATAAGAGAGAGCAGAGGGAAACCTAAATATAAAAACTGCTACTGTAGACGAACACTTCAACCTAGAAGAACAAAATTTGGTGAGCCAAGAGGGATTTGTGTACTGATCATTACCACCGAGTATCATCAAGATTGGGTGAAAAAATATTTGCTGGTATTTCGGAAACTCGTTAATTCTTAGAAGCTTGTCAACCCCTCTCAATGAAAGTGCTTTTCCACAGTCTGTGCTTAGGGCTACTTAAAGAGGAAACAAACCATAGAGACAAAACTGAAAACTCCTTTATTTTGTCAAGTTTCAAAGAGCTACTACAAACCATGTTGGATATATAGTTCCAAATTCATCTGTCTATATAGGAGAGCGCAGAGCGAAACCTAAATATAAAAACTGCTATTGTAGATGATCGCTTCAACCTAGAAGAACAAAATTTCGTGAGTCAAGTGGGATTTGTGTACTGATCATTACCACCAAGTATCATCAAGAATGGGTGAAAAAATATTTGCTGGTATTTCGGAAACTCATTAATTCTTAGAAGCTTGGCAACCCCTCTCAATGAAAGTGCTTTTCCACAGTCTGTGCCTAGGGCAACTTGAAGAGGAAACAAAGCATAGAGACAAAACAGAGAACTCCTTTATTTTGTCAAGTTTCAAAGAGCTACTATGAACCATGTTGGATTTAGAGTTCCAAATTCATCTATCTATATAGGAGAGAACAGAGGGAAACCTAAATATAAAAACTGCTACTGTAGACGAACGCTTCAACCTAGAAGAACAAAATTTGCTGAGCCAAGTGGGATTTGTGTACTGATCATTACCACCAAGTATCTTGAAGATTTGGTGAAAAAATATTTGCTGGTATTTCGTAAACTCGATAATTCTTAGAAGCTTGGCAACCCCTCTCAATGAAAGTGCTTTTCCACAGTCTTTGCTTAGGGCTACTTAAAGAGGAAACAAACCATAGAGACAAAACTGAGAACTCCTTTATTTTGTCAAGTTTCAAAGAGCTACTACACACCATGTTGGATTTAGAGTTCCATATTCATCTATCTATATAGGAGAGAACAGAGGGAAACCTAAATATTAAAACTGCTACTGTACACGAACGCTTCAACCTAGAAGAACAAAATTTCGTGAGCCAAGTGGGATTTGTGTACTGATCATTACCACCAAGTATCTTGAAGATTTGGTGAAAAAATATTTGCTGGTATTTCGTAAACTCGATAATTCTTAGAAGCTTGGCAACCCCTCTCAATGAAAGTGCTTTTCCACAGTCTGTGCTTAGGGCTACTTAAAGAGGAAACAAACCATAGAGACAAAACTGAGAACTCTTTTATTTTGTCAATTTTCAAAGAGCTACTACACACCATGTTGGATTTAGAGTTCCATATTCATCTATCTATATAGGAGAGAACAGAGGGAAACCTAAATATAAAAACTGCTACTGTAGACGAACGCTTCAACCTAGAAGAACAAAATTAGGTGAGCCAAGTTGGAGCTATGTACTGATCATTACCACTACGGATCATCAAGATTGGGTAAAAAAATATTTGCTGGAATATCGGAAACTTGTTAATTCTTAGAAGCTTGGTAGCCCGTCTCGATGAAAGTGCTTTTCCACAGTCTGTGCCTGGGGCTACTTGAAAAGGAAACAAACCATAGAGAAAAAACAGAGAACTCCTTTATATTGTCAAGTTTCCAAGAGCTAATACGAACCATGTTGGATTTAGAGTTTCAAATTCATCTCTGTATATAGGAGAGAACAGAGGGAAACCTAAATATAAAAACTGCTACTGTAGACGAACGCTTCAACCTAGAAGAACAAAATTTGGTGAGCCAAGTGGGATTTGTGTACTGATCATTACCACCAAGTATCATCAAGATTAGGTGAAAAAATTTTTGCTGGTATTTCGGAAACTGGTTAATTCTTAGAAGCTTGGCAACCCTTCTCAATTAAAGTAATTTTCAACTGTCTTTGCCTAGGGCTACTTGAAGAGGGAAACAAACCATAGAGACAAAACTGACAACTCCTTTATTTTGTCAAGTTTCAAAGAGCTACTACGAACCATGTTGGATTTAGAGTTCCAAATTCATCTATCTATATAGGAGAGAGCAGAGGGAAACCTAAATATAAAAACTGCTTCTGTAGACGAACGCTTCAACCTAGAAAGAACAAAATTTGGTGAGCCAAGTGGGATTTTTGTACTGATCATTATCACCAAGTATCATCAAGATTGGGTGAAAAAATATTAGCTGGTATTTCGGAAACTCGTTAATTCTTAGAAGCTTGGAAATCCCTCTCAATGAAATTGCTTTTCCACAGTCTGTGCCTAGAGATACTTTAAGAGGAAACAAACCATAGCTACAAAATTGAGAACTCCTTTATTTTGTCAAGTTTCAAAGAGCTTCTACGAACCATGTTGGATTATAATTCCAAATTCATCTATCTATATAGGATTAAGCAGAGCGAAACATAAATATAAAAAACTGCTACTGTAGACGAACGCTTCAACCTAGAAGAACAAAATTTGGTGAGCCAAGTGGGATTTGTGTACTGAACATTACCACTAAGTATCATCAAGATTGGGTGAAAAAGTTTTTGCTCGTATTTCGGAAACTCGTTAATTCTTAGACGCTTGGCAACCCCTCTCAATGAAAGTGCTATTCCACAGTCTGTGCCTAGGGCTTCTTGAAGAGGAAACAAACCATAGAGACAAAACTGAGAACTCCTCTATTTTGTAAAGTTTAAAAGAGCTACTGCAAACCATGTTGCATTTAGAGTTCCAAATTCATCTATCTATATAGGAGAGAACAGAGGGAAAACTAAATATAAAAACTACTACTGCAGATGAACGCTTCAACCTAGAAGAACAAAATTTGGTGAGCCAAGTGGGATTTCTGTTCTGATCATTACCACCAAGTATCATCAAGATTGGGTGAAAAAATATTTGCTGGTATTTGGGAAACTAGTTATTTCTTAGAAGCTTGGCAACCCCTCTCGATGAAAGTGCTTTTCCACAGTCTGTGCCTAGGGCTCCTTGAAGAGGAAACAAACCATAGAGACAAAACTGAGAACTCCTTTATTTTGTCAAGTTTCAAAGAGCTTCTACGAACCATGTAGGATTTAGAGTTCCAATTTCATTTATCTATACAGGAGTGAGCAGAGGGAAACCTAAATATAAAAACTGCTACTGTAGACGAACGCTTCAACCTAGAAGAACAAATTTTGGTGAGCCAAGTGGGATTTGTGTTCTAATCATTACCACCAAGTATCATCAAGATTGGGTGAAAAAGTGTTTGCTCGTATTTCGGAAACTCGTTAATTCTTAGAAGCTTGGCAACCCCTCTCAATGAAAGTGCTTTTCCACAGACTGTGCCTAGGGCTACTTGAAGAGGAAACAAACCATTGAGACAAAACGGAGAACTCCTTTATTTTGTCAAGTTTCAAAGACCTACTACAAACCAGGTTGGATTTAGAGTTCCAAATTCATCAATCTATATAGGAGAGAGCAGAGGGAAAGCTCAATATAAAAACTGCTACTGTAGACGAACGCTTCAACTAGGAGAACAAATTTTGGTGAGCCAAGTGGGATTTGTGTACTGATCATTACCACCAAGTATCATCAAGATTGGTTAAAAAATTATTTGCTGGTATTTCGGAAACTCATTAATTCTTAGAAGCGTGGCAACCCCTCTCGATAAAAGTGCTTTTCCACAGTCTGTGCCTTGGGCTACTTGAATAGGACACAAACCATAGAGACAAAACTGAGAACTCCTTTATTTTGTCAAGTTTCAAAGAGCTACTATGAACCATGTTGGATTTAGAGTTCCAAATCCATCTATCTATATAAGAGAGAGCAGAGGGAAACATAAATATAAAAACTGCTACTGTAGACGAACGCTTCAACCTAGAAGAACAAAATTTGGTGAGGCAAGTGGGATTTGTGAACTCATCATTACCACCAAGGATCATCATGATTGGGTGAAAAATATTTGCTGGAAAATCGGAAACTCGTTAATTCTTAGAAGCTTGGCAACCCTCTCGATGACAGTGCTTTTCAACAGTCTGTGCCTAGGGCTACTTGAAAATGAAACAAACTATAGAGAAAAAACTGAAAACTCCTTTGTATTGTCAAGTTTCCAAGAGCTACTTCAAACCATGTTGGATTTAGAGTTCCAAATTCATCTAACTATATAGGAGAGAACAGAAGGAAACCTAAATATAAAAACTGACACTGTAGACGAACGCTTCAACATAGAAGAACAAAATTTGGTGAGCCAAGTGGGATTGGTGAACTGATCATTACCACAAAGTATCATCAAGATTGGGTGAAAAAAATATTTGCTGGTATTTCGGAAACTCGTTAATTCTTAGAATCTTGGCAACCCCTCTCAATGAAAGTGCTTTTCCACAGTCTGTGCATAGGGCTACTTGAATAGGAAACAAAAAATAGAGACAAAACTGAGAACTCCTTTATTTCTCAAGTTTCAAAGAGCTACTACAAACCATGTTGTATTTAGAGTTCCAAATTCATCTATCTATATAGGAGAGAACAGAGGGAAACCTAAATATAAAAACTGCTACTGTAGACGAACGCTTCAACCTAGAAGAACAAAATTTCGTGAGCCAAGTGGGATTTGTGTACTGATCATTACCACCAAGTATCTTGAAGATTTGGTGAAAAAATATTTGCTGGTATTTCGTAAACTCGATAATTCTTAGAAGCTTGGCAACCCCTCTCAATGAAAGTGCTTTTCCACAGTCTGTGCTTAGGGCTACTTAAAGAGGAAACAAACCATAGAGTCAAACTGAGAACTACTTTATTTTGTCAAGTTTCAAAGAGCTACTACACACCATGTTGGATTTAGAGTTCCATATTCATCTATCTATATAGGAGAGAACAGAGGGAAACCTAAATATAAAAACTGCTACTGTACACGAACGCTTCAACCTAGAAGAACAAAATTTCGTGAGCCAAGTGGGATTTGTGTACTGATCATTACCACCAAGTATCTTGAAGATTTAGTGAAAAAATATTTGCTGGTATTTCGTAAACTCGATAATTCTTAGAAGCTTGGCAACCCTCTCAATGAAAGTGCTTTTCCACAGTCTGTGCTTAGGGCTACTTAAAGAGGAAACAAACCATAGAGACAAAACTGAGAACTCTTTTATTTTGTCAATTTTCAAAGAGCTACTACACACCATGTTGGATTTAGAGTTCCATATTCATCTATCTATATAGGAGAGGAACAGAGGGAAACCTAAATATAAAAACTGCTACTGTAGACGAACGCTTCAACCTAGAAGAACAAAATTTGGTGAGCCAAGTTGGAGCTATGTACTGATCATTACCACTAGGGATCATCAAGATTGGGTAAAAAAATATTTGCTGGAATATCGGAAACTTGTTAATTCTTAGAAGCTTGGTAGCCCGTCTCGATGAAAGTGCTTTTCCACAGTCTGTGCCTGGGGCTACTTGAAAAGGAAACAAACCATAGAGAAAAAACAGAGAACTCCTTTTTATTGTCAAGTTTCCAAGAGCTAATACGAACCATGTTGGATTTAGAGTTTCAAATTCATCTCTGTATATAGGAGAGAACAGAGGGAAACCTAAATATAAAAACTGCTACTGTAGACGAACGCTTCAACCTAGAAGAACAAAATTTGGTGAGCCAAGTGGGATTTGTGTACTGATCATTACCACCAAGTATCATCAAGATTAGGTGAAAAAATTTTTGCTGGTATTTCGGAAACTGGTTAAGTCTTAGAAGCTTGGCAACCCTTCTCAATTAAAGTAATTTTCAACTGTCTTTGCCTAGGGCTACTTGAAGAGGAAACAAACCATAGAGACAAAACTGAGAACTCCTTTATTTTGTCAAGTTTCAAAGAGCTACTACGAACCATGTTGGATTTAGAGTTCCAAATCCATCTATCTATATAAGAGAGAGCAGAGGGAAACATAAATATAAAAACTGCTACTGTAGACGAACGCTTCAACCTAGAAGAACAAAATTTGGTGAGCCAAGTGGGATTTGTGAACTCATCATTACCACCAAGGATCATCATGATTGGGTGAAAAATATTTGCTGGAAAATCGGAAACTCGTTAATTCTTAGAAGCTTGGCAACCCTCTCGATGACAGTGCTTTTTAACAGTCTGTGCCTAGGGCTACTTGAAAATGAAACAAACTATAGAGAAAAAACTGAGAACTCCTTTGTATTGTCAAGTTTCCAAGAGCTACTTCAAACCATTTTGGATTTAGAGTTCCAAATTCATCTAACTATATAAGAGAGAACAGAATGAAACCTAAATATAAAAACTGACACTGTAGACGAACGCTTCAACATAGAAGAACAAAATTTGGTGAGCCAAGTGGGATTGGTGAACTGATCATTACCACAAAGTATCATCAAGATTGGGTGAAAAAATATTTGCTGGTATTTCGGAAACTCGTTAATTCTTAGAAGCTTGGCAACCCCTCTCAATGAAAGTGCTTTTCCACAGTCTGTGCATAGGGCTACTTGAATAGGAAACAAAAAATAGAGACAAAACTGAGAACTCCTTTATTTTCTCAAGTTTCAAAGAGCTACTACAAACCATGTTGTATTTAGAGTTCCAAATTCATCTATCTATATAGGAGAGAACAGAGGGAAACCTAAATATAAAAACTGCTACTGTAGACGAACGCTTCAACCTAGAAGAACAAAATTTCGTGAGCCAAGTGGGATTTGTGTACTGATCATTACCACCAAGTATCTTGAAGATTTGGTGAAAAAATATCTGCTGGTATTTCATAAACTCGATAATTCTTAGAAGCTTGGCAACCCCTCTCAATGAAAGTGCTTTTCCACAGTCTGTGCTTAGGGCTACTTAAAGAGGAAACAAACCATAGAGTCAAAACTGAGAACTCCTTTATTTTGTCAAGTTTCAAAGAGCTACTACACACCATGTTGGATTTAGAGTTCCATATTCATCTATCTATATAGGAGAGAACAGAGGGAAACCTAAATATAAAAACTGCTACTGTACACGAACGCTTCAACCTAGAAGAACAAAATTTCGTGAGCCAAGTGGGATTTGTGTACTGATCATTACCACCAAGTATCTTGAAGATTTGGTGAAAAAATATTTGCTGGTATTTCGTAAACTCGATAATTCTTAGAAGCTTGGCAACCCCTCTCAATGAAAGTGCTTTTCCACAGTCTGTGCTTAGGGCTACTTAAAGAGGAAACAAACCATAGAGTCAAAACTGAGAACTCCTTTATTTTGTCAAGTTTCAAAGAGCTACTACACACCATGTTGGATTTAGAGTTCCATATTCATCTATCTATATAGGAGAGAACAGAGGGAAACCTAAATATAAAAACTGCTACTGTACACGAACGCTTCAACTTAGAAGAACAAAATTTCGTGAGCCAAGTGGGATTTGTGTACTGATCATTACCACCAAGTATCTTGAAGATTTGGTGAATAAATATTTGCTGGTATTTCGTAAACTCGATAATTCTTAGAAGCTTGGCAACCCCTCTCAATGAAAGTGCTTTTCCACAGTCTGTGCTTAGGGCTACTTAAAGAGGAAACAAACCATAGAGACAAAACTGAGAACTCTTTTATTTTGTCAACTTTCAAAGAGCTACTACACACCATGTTGGATTTAGAGTTCCATATTCATCTATCTATATAGGAGAGAACAGAGGGAAACCTAAATATAAAAACTGCTACTGTAGACGAACGCTTCAACCTAGAAGAACAAAATTTGGTGAGCCAAGTTGGAGCTATGTACTGATCATTACCACTATGGATCATCAAGATTGGGTAAAAAAATATTTGCTGGAATATCGGAAACTTGTTAATTCTTAGAAGCTTGGTAGCCCGTCTCGATGAAAGTGCTTTTCCACATTCTGTGCCTGGGGCTACTTGAAAAGGAAACAAACCATAGAGAAAAAACAGAGAACTCCTTTATATTGTCAAGTTTCCAAGAGCTAATACGAACCATGTTGGATTTAGAGTTTCAAATTCATCTCTGTATATAGGAGAGAACAGAGGGAAACCTAAATATAAAAACTGCTACTGTAGACGAACGCTTCAACCTAGAAGAACAAAATTTGGTGAGCCAAGTGGGATTTGTGTACTGATCATTACCACCAAGTATCATCAAGATTAGGTGAAAAAATTTTTGCTGGTATTTCGGAAACTGGTTAATTCTTAGAAGCTTGGCAACCCTTCTCAATTAAAGTAATTTTCAACTGTCTTTGCCTAGGGCTACTTGAAGAGGAAACAAACCATAGAGACAAAACTGAGAACTCCTTTATTTTGTCAAGATTCAAAGAGCTACTACGAACCATGTTGGATTTAGAGTTCCAAATTCATCTATCTATATAGGAGAGAGCAGAGGGAAACCTAAATATAAAAACTGCTTCTGTAGACGAACGCTTCAACCTAGAAGAACAAAATTTGTGAGCCAAGTGGGATTTTTGTACTGATCATTATCACCAAGTATCATCAAGATTGGGTGAAAAAATATTAGCTGGTATTTCGGAAACTCGTTAATTCTTAGAAGCTTGGAAATCCCTCTCAATGAAATTGCTTTTCCACAGTCTGTGCCTAGGGATACTTGAAGAGGAAACAAACCATAGCTACAAAACTGAGAACTCCTTTATTTTGTCAAGTTTCAAAGAGCTTCTACGAACCATGTTGGATTATAGTTCCAAATTCATCTATCTATATAGGATTAAGCAGAGCGAAACATAAATATAAAAACTGCTACTGTAGACGAACGCTTCAACCTAGAAGAACAAAATTTGGTGAGCCAAGTGGGATTTGTGTACTGAACATTACCACTAAGTATCATCAAGATTGGGTGAAAAAGTTTTTGCTCGTATTTCGGAAACTCGTTAATTCTTAGACGCTTGGCAACCCCTCTCAATGAAAGTGCTTTTCCACAGTCTGTGCCTAGGGCTTCTTGAAGAGGAAACAAACCATAGAGACAATACTGAGAACAGCTTTATTTTGTGAAGTTTAAAAGAGCTACTGCAAACCATGTTGCATTTAGAGTTCCAAATTCATCTATCTATATAGGAGAGAACAGAGGGAAAACTAAATATAAAAAACTACTACTGCAGATGAACGCTTCAACCTAGAAGAACAAAATTTGGTGAGCCAAGTGGGATTTGTGTACTGATCATTACCACCAAGTATCATCAAGATTGGGTGAAAAAATATTTGCTGGTATTTGGGAAACTAGTTATTTCTTAGAAGCTTGGCAACCCCTCTCGATGAAAGTGCTTTTCCACAGTCTGTGCCTAGGGCTCCTTGAAGAGGAAACAAACCATAGAGACAAAACTGAGAACTCCTTTATTTTGTCAAGTTTCAAAGAGCTTCTACGAACCATGTTGGATTTAGAGTTCCAATTTCATTTATCTATACAGGAGTGAGCAGAGGGAAACCTAAATATAAAAACTGCTACTGTAGACGAACGCTTCAACCTAGAAGAACAAATTTTGGTGAGCCAAGTGGGATTTGTGTTCTGATCATTACCACAAGTATCATCAAGATTGGGTGAAAAAGTGTTTGCTCGTATTTCGGAAACTCATTAATTCTTAGAAGCTTGGCAACCCCTCTCAATGAAAGTGCTTTTCCACAGACTGTGCCTAGGGCTACTTGAAGAGGAAACAAACCATTGAGACAAAACGGAGAACTATTTATTTTGTCAAGTTTCAAAGACCTACTACAAACCAGGTTGGATTTAGAGTTCCAAATTCATCTATCTATATAGGAGAGAGCAGAGGGAAACCTCAATATAAAAACTGCTACTGTAGACGAACGCTTCAACCTAGAAGAACAAATTTTGGTGAGCCAAGTGGGATTTGTGTACTGATCATTACCACCAAGTATCATCAAGATTGGTTAAAAAAAATATTTGCTGGTATTTCGGAAACTCGTTAATTCTTAGAAGCTTGGCAACCCCTCTCGATAAAAGTGCTTTTCCACAGTCTGTGCCTTGGGCTACTTGAATAGGACACAAACCATAGAGACAAAACTGAGAACTCCTTTATTTTGTCAAGTTTCAAAGAGCTACTACGAACCATGTTGGATTTAGAGTTCCAAATCCATCTATCTATATAGGAGAGAGCAGAGGGAAACCTAAATATAAAAACTGCTACTGTAGACGAACGCTTCAACCTAGAAGAACAAAATTTGGTGAGCCAAGTGGGATTTGTGAACTGATCATTACCACCAAGGATCATCATGATTGGGTGAAAAATGTTTGCTGGAAAATCGGAAACTCGTTAATTCTTAGAAGCTTGGCAACCCTCTCGATGACAGTGCTTTTCAACAGTCTGTGCCTAGGGCTACTTGAAAATGAAACAAACTATAGAGAAAAAACTGAGAACTCCTTTGTATTGTCAAGTTTCCAAGAGCTACTTCAAACCATGTTGGATTTAGAGTTCCAAAATCATCTAACTATATAGGAGAGAACAGAAGGAAACCTAAATATAAAAACTGCTACTGTTGACGAACGCTTCAACCTAGAAGATCATAATTTGGTGAGCCAAGTGGGATTTGTGTACTGATCATTACCACCAAGTATCATCAAGATTGGGTGAAAAAATATTTGCTGGTATTTCGGAAACTCGTTAATTCTTAGGAGGTTGGCAACCCTTCTCGATGAAAGTGCTTTTCCACAGTCTGTGCCTTGGGCTACTTGAATAGGAAACAAACCATAGAGACAAAACTGAGAACTCCTTTATTTTGTCAAGTTTCAAAGAGCTACTACGAACCATGTTGGATTTAGAGTTCCAAATTCATCTATCTATATAGGAGAGAGCAGAGGGAAACCTAAATATAAAAACTGCTACTGTAGGCGAAAGCTTCAACCTAGAAGAACAAAATTTGGTGAGCCAAGTGGGATTTGTGAACTGATCATTACCACCAAGGATCATCAAGATTGGGTGAAAAAATATTTGCTGGAAAATCGGAAACTCGTTAATTCTTAGAAGCTTGGCAGCCCCTCTCGTTGAAAGTGCTTTTCCACAGTCTGTGCCTAGGGCTACTTGAAAATGAAACAAACTATAGAGAAAAAACTGAGAACTCCTTTATATTGTCAAGTTTCCAAGAGCTACTTCGAACCATGTTGGATTTAGAGTTCCAAATTCATCTAACTATATAGGAGAGAACAGAGGGAAACCTAAATATAAAAACTGATACTGTAGACGAACGCTTCAACCTAGAAGAACAAAATTTGGTGAGCCAAGTGGGATTTGTGTACTGATCATTATCACCAAGTATCATCAAGATTGGGTGAAAAAATATTAGCTGGTATTTCGGAAACTCCTTAATTCTTAGAAGCTTGGAAATCCCTCTCAATGAAATTGCTTTTCCACAGTCTGTGCCTAGGGCTACTTGAAGAGGAAACAAACCGTAGCTACAAAACTGAGAACTCCTTTATTTTGTCAAGTTTCAAAGAGCTTCTACGAACCATGTTGGATTATAGTTCCAAATTCATCTATCTATATAGGAGTGAGCAGAGGGAAACATAAATATAAAAACTGCTACTGTAGACGAACGCTTCACCCTAGAAGAACAAAATTTGGTGACCAAGTGGGATTTGTGTACTGAACATTACCACTATGTATCATCAAGATTGGGTGTAAAAGTTTTTGCTCGTATTTCGGAAACTCGTTAATTCTTAGACGCTTGGCAACCCCTCTCAATGAAAGTGCTTTTCCACAGTCTGTGCCTAGGGCTTCTTGAAGAGGAAACAAACCATAGAGACAAAACTGAGAACTCCTTTATTTTGTAAAGTTTAAAAGAGCTACTGCAAACCATGTTGCATTTAGAGTTCCAAATTCATCTATCTATATAGGAGAGAACAGAGGGAAAACTAAATATAAAAACTACTACTGCAGATGAACGCGTCAACCTAGAAGAACAAAATTTGGTGAGCCAAGTGGGATTTGTGTACTGATCATTACCACCAAGTATCATCAAGATTGGGTGAAAAAATATTTGCTGGTATTTGGGAAACTAGTTATTTCATAGAAGCTTGGCAACCCCTCTCGATGAAAGTGCTTTTCCACAGTCTGTGCCTAGGGCTCAATGAAGAGGAAACAAACCATAGAGACAAAACTGAGAACTCCTTTATTTTGTCAAGTTTCAAAGAGCTTCTACGAACTATGTTGGATTTAGAGTTCCAAATTCATCTATCTATACAGTAGTGAGCAGAGGGAAACCTAAATATAAAAACTGCTACTGTAGACGAACGCTTCAACCTTGAAGAACAAAATTTGGTGAGCTAAGAGGGATTTGTGTACTGATCATTACCACCAAGTATCATCAAGATTGGGTGAAAAAGTGTTTGCTCGTATTTCGGAAACTCGTTAATTCTTAGAAGCTTGGCAACCCCTCTCAATGAAAGTGTTTTTCCACAGACTGTGCCTAGGGCTACTTGAAGAGGAAACAAACCATTGAACAAAACTGAGAACTCCTTTATTTTGTCAAGTTTCAAAGAGCTACTACAAACCATGTTGGATTTAGAGTTCCAAATTCATCTATCTATATAGGAGAGAGCAGAGGGAAACCTAAATATAAAAACTGCTACTGTAGGCGAACGCTTCAACCTAGAAGAACAAAATTTGGTGAGCCAAGTGGGATTTGTGAACTGATCATTACCACCAAGGATCATCAAGATTGGGTGAAAAAACATTTGCTGGAAAATCGGAAACTCGTTAATTCTTAGAAGCTTGGCTGCCCCTCTCGATGAAAGTGCTTTTCCACAGTCTGTGCCTAGGGCTACTTGAAAATGAAACAAACTATAGAGAAAAAACTGAGAACTTCTTTATATTGTCAAGTTTCCAAGAGCTACTTCGAAGCATGTTGGATTTGAGTTCCAAATTCATCTAGCTATATAGGAGAGAACAGAGGGAAACCTAAATATAAAAACTGCTACTGTAGACGAACGCTTCTACCTAGAAGAACAAAATTTGGTGAGCCAAGTGGGATTTGTGTACTGATCATTACCACCAAGTATCATCAAGATTAGGTGAAAAAATATTTGCTGGTATTTTGGAAACTCTTTAATTCTTAGAAGCTTGGCAACCCTTCTCAATGAAAGTAATTTTCAACTGTCTGTGCCTAGGGCTACTTGAAGAGGAAAAAAACCATAGAGACAAAACTGAGAACTCCTTTATTTTGTCAAGATTCAAAGAGCTACTACGAACCATGTTGAATTTAGAGTTACAAATTCATCTATCTATATACGAGAGAGCAGAGGGAAACCTAAATATAAAAACTGCTACTGTAGACGAACGCTTCAACCTAGAAGAACAAATTTTGGTGAGCCAAGTTGGATTTGTGTACTGATCATTATCACCCAGTATCATCAAGATTGGGTGAAAAAATATTTGCTGGTATTTCGGAAACTCGTAAATTCTTAGAAGCTTGGAAATCCCTCTCAATGAAATTGCTTTTCCACAGTCTGTGCCTAGGGCTACTTGAAGAGGAAACAAACCGTAGCTACAAAACTGAGAACTCCTTTATTTTGTCAAGTTTCAAAGAGCTTCTACGAACCATGTTGTAATATAGTTCCAAATTCATCTATCTATATAGGAGTGAGCAGAGGGAAACATAAAAATAAAAACTGCTACTGTAGACGATCGCTTCAACCTAGAAGAACAAAATTTGGTGAGCAAAGTGGGATTTGTGGACTGAACATTACCACTATGTATCATCAAGATTGGGTGAAAAAGTTTTTGCTCGTATTTCGGAAACTTGTTAATTCTTAGACGCTTGGCAACCCCTCTCAATGAAAGTGCTTTTCCACAGTTTGTGCCTAGGGCTACTTGAAGAGGAAACAAACCATAGAGACAAAACTGAGAACTCCATTATTTTGTAAAGTTTAAAAGAGCTACTGCAAACCATGTTGCATTTAGAGTTCCAAATTCATCTATCTATATAGGAGAGAACAGAGGGAAAACTAAATATAAAAACTACTACTGCAGATGAACGCTTCAACCTAGAAGAACAAAATTTGGTGAGCCAAGTGGGATTTGTGTACTGATCATTACCACAAAGTATCATCAAGATTGGGTGAAAAAATATTTGCTGGTATTTGGGAAACTAGTTATTTCTTAGAAGCTTGGCAACCCTCGCCATGAAAGTCCTTTTCCACAATCTGTGCCTTGGGCTCCTTGAAGAGGAAACAAACCATTGAGACAAAACTGAAAACTCCTTTATTTTGTCAAGTTTCAAAGAGCTTCTACGAACCATGTTGGATTATAGTTCCAAATTAATCTATCTATATAGGAGTGAGCAGAGGGAAACATAAATATAAAAACTGCTACTGTAGACGAACGCTTCAACCTAGAAGAACAAAATTTGGTGAGCCAAGTGGGATTTGTGTACTGAACATTACCACTATGTATCATCAAGATTGGGTGAAAAAGTTTTTGCTCGTATTTCGGAAACTCGTTAATTCTTAGACGCTTGGCAAACCATCTCAATGAAAGTGCTTTTCAAAGTCTGTGCCTAGGGCTACTTGAAAATGAAACAAACTATAGAGAAAAAACTGAGAACTTCTTTATATTGTCAAGTTTCCAAGAGCTACTTCGAAGCATGTTGGATTTAGAGTTCCAAATTCATCTAACTATATAGGAGAGAACAGAGGGAAACCTAAATATAAAAACTGCTACTGTAGAAGAACGCTTCAACCTAGAAGAACAAAATTTGGTGAGCCAAGTGGGATTTGTGTACTGATCATTACCACCAAGTATCATCAAGATTAGGTGAAAAAATTTTTGCTGGTATTTCCGAAAATCGTTAATTCTTAGAAGCTTGGCCAACCCTGTCAATGAAATTGCTTTTCCTCAGTCTGTGCCTAGGGCTACTTGAAGAGGAAACAAACCATAGAGACAAAACTGAGAACTCCTTTATTTTGTCAAGTTTCAAAGAGCTACTACGAACCATGTTGGATTTAGAGTTCCAAATTCATCTATCTATATAGGAGAGAGCAGAGGGAAACCTAAATATAAAAACTGCTACTGTAGACGAACGCTTCAACCTGGAAGAACAAAATTTGGTGAGCCAAGTGGGATTTGTGTACTGATCATTACCACCAAGTATCATCAAGATTGGGTGAAAAAATATTTGCTGGTATTTCGGAAACTCGTTAATTCTTAGAAGCTAGGCAACCCCTCTCAATGAAAGTGCTTTTCCACAGTCTGTGCTTAGGGCTACTTAAAGAGGAAACAAACCATAGAGACAAAACTGAGAACTCCTTTATATTGTCAAGTTTCAAATAGCTACTACAAACCATGTTGGATATATAGTTCCAAATTCATCTGTCTATATAGGAGAGAGCAGAGTGAAACCTAAATATAAAAACTGCTAATGTAGACGAACGATTCAACCTAGAGGAACAAAATTTGGTGAGCCAAGTGGGATTTGTGTCCTGATCATTACCACCAAGTATCATCAAGATTGGGTAAAAAAATATTTGCTGGTATTTCGGAAACTCGATAATTCTTAGAAGCTTGGCAACCCCTCTCGATGAAAGTGGTTTTCCACAGTCTTTGCTTAGGGCTACTTAAAGAGGAAACAAACCATAGAGACAAAACTGAGAACTCCTTTATTTTGTCAAGTTTCAAAGAGCTACTACGAACCATGTTGGATTTAGAGTTCCAAATTCATCTATCTATATAGGAGACAACAGAGGGAAACCTAAATATAAAAACTGACACTGTAGACGAACGCTTCAACATAGAAGAACAAAATTTGGTGAGCCAAGTGGGATTTGTGTTCTAATCATTACCACCAAGTATCATCAAGATTGGGTGAAAAAACATTTGCTGGTATTTCGGAAACTCGTTAATTCTTAGAAGCTTGGCAACCCCTCTCAATGAAAGTGCTTTTCCACAGTCTGTGCCATGGGCTACTTGAATAGGAAACAAAAAATAGAGACAAAACTGAGAACTCCTTTATTTTGTCAAGTTTCAGAGCTACTACAAACCATGTTGGGTTTACAGTTCCAAATTCATCTATCTATATAGGAGAGAACAGAGGGAAACCTAAATATAAAAACTGCTACTGTACACGAATGCTTCAACCTAGAAGAACAAAATTTCGTGAGCCAAGTGGGATTTGTGTACTGATCATTACCACCAAGTATCTTGAAGATTGGTTGAAAAAATATTTGCTGGTATTTCGTAAACTCGATAATTCTTAGAAGCTTGGCAACCCCTCTCAATGAAAGTGCTTTTCCACAGTCTGTGCTTAGGGCTACTTAAAGACGAAACAAACCATAGAGACAAAACTGAGAACTCCTTTATTTTGTCAAGTTTCAAAGAGCTACTACACACCATGTTGGATTTAGAGTTCCGTATTCATCTATCTATATAGGAGAGAACAGAGGGAAACCTAAATATAAAAACTGCTACTGTAGACGAACGCTTCAACCTAGAAGAACAAAATTTGGTGACCAAGTGGGATTTGTGTACTGAACATTACCACTATGTATCATCAAGATTGGGTGTAAAAGTTTTTGCTCTTATTTCAGAAACTCGTTAATTCTTAGACGCTTGGCAACCCCTCTCAATGAAAGTGCTTTTCCACAGTCTGTGCCTAGGGCTTCTTGAAGAGGAAACAAACCATAGAGACAAAACTGAGAACTCCTTTATTTTGTAAAGTTTAAAAGAGCTACTGCAAACCATGTTGCATTTAGAGTTCCAAATTCATCTATCTATATAGGAGAGAACAGAGGGAAAACTAAATATAAAAACTACTACTGCAGATGAACGCTTCAACCTACAAGAACAAAATTTGGTGAGCCAAGTGGGATTTGTGTACTGATCATTACCACCAAGTATCATCAAGATTGGGTGAAAAAATATTTGCTGGTATTTGGGAAACTAGTTATTTCTTAGAAGCTTGGCAACCCCTCTCGATGAAAGTGCTTTTCCACAGTCTGTGCCTAGGGCTCCTTGAAGAGGAAACAAACCATAGAGACAAAACTGAGAACTCCTTTATTTTGTCAAGTTTCAAAGAGCTTCTACGAACCATGTTGGATTATAGTTCCAAATTCATCTATCTATATAAGAGTGAGCAGAGGGAAACATAAATATAAAAACTGCTACTGTAGACGAACGCTTCAACCTAGAAGAACAAAATTTGGTGAGCCAAGTGGGATTTGTGTACTGAACATTACCACTATGTATTATCAAGATTGGGTGAAAAAGTTTTTGCTCGTATTTCGGAAACTCGTTAATTCTTAGACGCTTGGCAAACCTTCTCAATGAAAGTGCTTTTCCACAGTCTGTGCCTAGGGCTACTTGAATGAAACAAACTATAGAGAAAAAACTGAGAACTTCTTTATATTGTCAAGTTTCCAAGAGCTACTTCGAAGCATGTTGGATTTAGAGTTCCAAATTCATCTAACTATATTGGAGAGAACAGAGGGAAACCTAAATATAAAAACTGCTATTGTAGAAGAACGCTTCAACCTAGAAGAACAAAATTTGGTGAGCCAAGTGGGATTTGTGTACTGATCATTACCACCAAGTATCATCAAGATTAGGTGAAAAAATTTTTGCTGGTATTTCCGAAAATCGTTAATTCTTAGAAGCTTGGCAACCCTTCTCAATGAAAGTAATTTTCAACTGTCTGTGCCTAGGACTACTTGAAGAGGAAACAAACCTTAGAGACATACTGAGAACTCCTTTATTTTGTCAAGATTCAAAGAGCTACTACGAACCATGTTGGATATAGAGTTACAAATTCATCTATCTATATATGAGAGAGCAGAGGGAAACCTAAATATAAAAACTGCTACTGTAGACGAACGCTTCAAGCTAGAAGAACAAAATTTGGTGAGCCAAGTGGGATTTGTGTACTGATCATTACCACCAAGTATCATCAAGATTGGGTGAAAAAATATTTGCTGGTATTTCGGAAACTCGATAATTCTTAGAAGCTTTTCAACCCCTCTGAATGAAAGTGCTTTTCCACAGTCTGCGCTTACGGATACTTGAAGAGGAAACAAACAATAGAGACAAAACTGAGAACTCCTTTATTTTGTCAAGTTTCAAAGAGCTACTACACACCAAGTTGGATTTAGAGTTCCATATTTATCTATCTATATAGGAGAGAACAGAGGGAAACCTAAATATAAAAACTGCTACTGTAGAAGAACGTTTCAACCTAGAAGAACAAAATTTGGTGAGCCAAGTGGGATTTGTGTTCTGATCATTACCACCAAGTATCATCAAGATTGGGTGAAAAAATATTTGCTGGGATTTCGGAAACTCGTTAATTCGTAGAAGCTTGGCCAACCCTCTCAATGAAATTGCTTTTCCTCAATCTGTGCCTAGGGCTACTTGAAGAGGAAACAAACCATAGAGACAAAACTGAGAACTCCTTTATTTTGTCAAGTTTCAAAGAGCTACTACGAAACATGTTGGATTTAGAGTTCCAAATTCATCTATCTATATAGGAGAGAGCAGAGGGAAACCTAAATATAAAAACTGCTACTGTAGACGAACGCTTCAACCTGGAAGAACAAAATTTGGTGAGCCAAGTGGGATTTGTGTACTGATCATTGCCACCAAGTATCATCAAGATTAGGTGAAAAAATTTTTGCTGGTATTTCCGAAAATCGTTAATTCTTAGAAGCTTGGCAACCCTTCTCAATGAAAGTAATTTTCAACTGTCTGTGCCTAGGACTACTTGAAGAGGAAACAAACCTTAGAGACATACTGAGAACTCCTTTATTTTGTCAAGATTCAAAGAGCTACTACGAACCATGTTGGATATAGTGTTACAAATTCATCTATCTATATACGAGAGAGCAGAGTTAAACCTAAATATAAAAACTGCTACTGTAGACGAACGCTTCAACCTAGAAGAACAAAATTTGGTGAGCCAAGTGGGATTTGTGTACTGATCATTACCACCAAGTATCATCAAGATTGGGTGAAAAAATAGTTGCTGGTATTTCGGAAACTCGATAATTCTTAGAAGCTTTTCAACCCGTCTGAATGAAAGTGCTTTTCCACAGTCTGCGCTTACGGATACTTGAAGAGGAAACAAACAATAGAGACAAAACTGAGAACTCCTTTATTTTGTCAAGTTTCAAAGAGCTACTACGAACCATGTTGGATTTAGAGTTCCAAATTCATCTATCTATATAGGAGAGAGCAGAGGGAAACCTAAATATAAAAACTGCTACTGTAGACGAACGCTTCAACCTGGAAGAACAAAATTTGGTGAGCCAAGTGGGATTTGTGTACTGATCATTACCACCAAGTATCATCAAGATTGGTTAAAAAAAATATTTCCTGGTATTTCGGAAACTCGTTAATTCTTAGAAGCGTGGCAACCCCTCTCGATGAAAGTGCTTTTCCACAGTCTGTGCCTTGGGCTACTTGAATAGGAAACAAACCATAGAGACAAAACTGAGAACTCCTTTATTTTGTCAAGTTTCAAAGAGCTACTACGAACCATGTTGGATTTAGAGTTCCAAATTCATCTATCTATATAGGAGAGAGCAGAGGGAAACCTAAATATAAAAACTGCTACTGTAGGCGAAAGCTTCAACCTAGAAGAACAAAATTTGGTGAGCCAAGTGGGATTTGTGAACTGATCATTACCACCAAGGATCATCAAGATTGGGTGAAAAAATATTTGCTGGAAAATCGGAAACTCGTTAATTCTTAGAAGCTTGGCAGCCCCTCTCGTTGAAAGTGCTTTTCCACAGTCTGTGCCTAGGGCTACTTGAAAATGAAACAAACTATAGAGAAAAAACTGAGAACTCCTTTATATTGTCAAGTTTCCAAGAGCTACTTCGAACCATGTTGGATTTAGAGTTCCAAATTCATCTAAATATATAGGAGAGAACAGAGGGAAACCTAAATATAAAAACTGATACTGTAGACGAACGCTTCAACCTAGAAGAACAAAATTTGGTGAGCCAAGTGGGATTTGTGTACTGATCATTATCACCAAGTATCATCAAGATTGGGTGAAAAAATATTAGCTGGTATTTCGGAAACTCCTTAATTCTTAGAAGCTTGGAAATCCCTCTCAATGAAATTGCTTTTCCACAGTCTGTGCCTAGGGCTACTTGAAGAGGAAACAAACCGTAGCTACAAAACTGAGAACTCCTTTATTTTGTCAAGTTTCAAAGAGCTTCTACGAACCATGTTGGATTATAGTTCCAAATTCATCTATCTATATAGGAGTGAGCAGAGGGAAACCTAAATATAAAAACTGCTACTGTAGACGAACGCTTCAACCTAGAAGAACAAAATTTGGTGACCAAGTGGGATTTGTGTACTGAACATTACCACTATGTATCACCAAGATTGGGTGTAAAAGTTTTTGCTCGTATTTCGGAAACTCGTTAATTCTTAGACGCTTGGCAACCCCTCTCAATGAAAGTGCTTTTCCACAGTCTGTGCCTAGGGCTTCTTGAAGAGGAAACAAACCATAGAGACAAAACTGAGAACTCCTTTATTTTGTAAAGTTTAAAAGAGCTACTGCAAACCATGTTGCATTTAGAGTTCCAAATTCATCTATCTATATAGGAGAGAACAGAGGGAAAACTAAATATAAAAACTACTACTGCAGATGAACGCTTCAACCTAGAAGAACAAAATTTGGTGAGCCAAGTGGGATTTGTGTACTGATCATTACCACCAAGTATCATCAAGATTGGGTGAAAAAATATTTGCTGGTATTTGGGAAACTAGTTATTTCTTAGAAGCTTGGCAACCCCTCTCGATGAAAGTGCTTTTCCACAGTCTGTGCCTAGGGCTCCTTGAAGAGGAAACAAGCCATAGAGACAAAACTGAGAACTCCTTTATTGTGTCAAGTTTCAAAGAGCTTCTACGAACCATGTTGGATTATAGTTCCAAATTCATCTATCTATATAGGAGTGAGCAGAGGGAAACATAAATATAAAAATTGCTACTGTAGACGAACGCTTCAACCAAGAAGAACAAAATTTGGTGAGCCAAGTGGGATTTGTGTACTGAACATTACCACTATGTATCATCAAGATTGGGTGAAAAAGTTTTTGCTCGTATTTCGGAAACTCGTTAATTCTTAGACGCTTGGCAAACCATCTCAATGAAAGTGCTTTTCCACAGTCTGCGCCTAGGGCTACTTGAAAATGAAACAAACTATAGAGAAAAAACTGAGAACTTCTTTATATTGTCAAGTTTCCAAGAGCTACTTCGAAGCATGTTGGATTTAGAGTTCCCAATTCATCTAACTATATAGGAGAGAACAGAGGGAAACCTAAATATAAAAACTGCTACTGTAGAAGAACGCTTCAACCTAGAAGAACAAAATTTGGTGAGCCAAGTGGGATTTGTGTACTGATCATTACCACCAAGTATCATCAAGATTAGGTGAAAAAATTTTTGCTGGTATTTCCGAAAATCGTTAATTCTTAGAAGCTTGGCAACCCTTCTCAATGAAAGTAATTTTCAACTGTCTGTGCCTAGGACTACTTGAAGAGGAAACAAACCTTAGAGACATACTGAGAACTCCTTTATTTTGTCAAGATTCAAAGAGCTACTACGAACCATGTTGGATATAGAGTTACAAATTCATCTATCTATATACGAGAGAGCAGAGGGAAACCTAAATATAAAAACTGCTACTGTAGACGAACGCTTCAACCTAGAAGAACAAAATTTGGTGAGCCAAGTGGGATTTGTGTACTGATCATTACCACCAAGTATCATCAAGATTGGGTGAAAAAATATTTGCTGGTATTTCGGAAACTCGATAATTCTTAGAAGCTTTTCAACCCCTCTGAATGAAAGTGCTTTTCCACAGTCTGCGCTTACGGATACTTGAAGAGGAAACAAACAATAGAGACAAAACTGAGAACTCCTTTATTTTGTCAAGTTTCAAAGAGCTACTACACACCAAGTTGGATTTAGAGTTCCATATTCATCTATCTATATAGGAGATAACAGAGGGAAACCTAAATATAAAAACTGCTACTGTAGAAGAACGTTTCAACCTAGAAGAACAAAATTTGGTGAGCCAAGTGGGATTTGTGTTCTGATCATTACCACCAAGTATCATCAAGATTGGGTGAAAAAATATTTGCTGGGATTTCGGAAACTCGTTAATTCTTAGAAGCTTGGCCAACCCTCTCAATGAAATTGCTTTTCCTCAGTCTGTGCCTAGGGCTACTTGAAGAGGAAACAAACCATAGAGACAAAACTGAGAACTCCTTTATTTTGTCAAGTTTCAAAGAGCTACTACGAACCATGTTGGATTTAGAGTTCCAAATTCATCTATCTATATAGGAGAGAACAGAGGGAAACCTAAATATAAAAACTGCTACTGTAGGCGAACGCGTCAACCTAGAAGAACAAAATTTGGTGAGCTAAGAGGGATTTGTGTACTGATCATTACCACCAAGTATCATCAAGATTGGGTGAAAAAGTGTTTGTTCGTATTTCAGAAACTCGTTAATTCTTAGAAGCTTGGCAACCCCTCTCAATGAAAGTGTTTTTCCACAGACTGTGCCTAGGGCTACTTGAAGAGGAAACAAACCATTGAACAAAACTGAGAACTCCTTTATTTTGTAAAGTTTCAAAGAGCTACTACACACCATGTTGGATTTAGAGTTCCAAATTCATCTATCTATACAGGAGAGAGCAGAGGGAAACCTAAATATAAAAACTGCTACTGTAGGCGAACGCTTCAACCTAGAAGAACAAAATTTGGTGAGCCAAGTGGGATTTGTGAACTGATCATTACCACCAAGGATCACCAAGATTGGGTGAAAAAATATTTGCTGGAAAATCGGAAACTCGTTAATTCTTAGAAGCTTGGCAGCCCCTCTCGATGAAAGGGATTTTCCACAGTGTGTGCCTAGGGCTACTTGAAAATGAAACAAACTATACAGAAAAAACTGAGAACTTCTTTATATTGTCAAGTTTCCAAGAGCTACTTCGAACCATGTTGGATTTGAGTTCCAAATTCATCTAACTATATAGGAGAGAACAGAGGGAAACCTAAATATAAAAACTGCTACTGTAGAAGAACGCTTCAATCTAGAAGAACAAAATTTGGTGAGCCAAGTGGGATTTGTGTACTGATCATTACCACCAAGTATCATCAAGATTATGTGAAAAAATTTTTGCTGTTATTTCGGAAACTCGATAATTCTTAGAAGCATGGCAACCCTTCTCAATGAAAGTAATTTTCAACTCTGTGCCTAGGGCTATATGACAAGGAAACAAACCATTGAGTCAAAACTGAGAACTCTTTTATTTTGTCAAGTTTCAAAGAGCTACTACGAACCATGGTGGATTTAGAGTTCCAAATTCATCTATCTATATAGGAGACAACAGAGGGAAACCTAAATATAAAAACTGCTACTGTAGACGAACGCTTCAACCTAGTAGAACAAATTTTGGTGAGAAAAGTGGGATTTGTGTACTGATCATTACCACCTAGTATCATCAAGATTGGTTAAAAAAAATATTTGCTGGTATTTTGGAAACTCGTTAATTCTTAGAAGCGTGGCAACCCCTCTCAAAGAAATTGCTTTTCCACCGTCTGCGCCTAAGGCTACTTGAAGAGGAAACAAACCATAGAGACAAAAATGAGAACTCCTTTATTTTGTCAAGTTTCAAAGAGCTACTACGAACCATGTTGGATTTAGAGTTCCAAATTCATCTATCTATATAGGAGAGAGCAGAGGGAAACCTAAATATAAAAACTGCTACTGTAGGCGAACGCTTCAACCTAGAAGAACAAAATTTGGTGAGCCAAGTGGGATTTGTGAACTGATCATTACCACCAAGTATCATCAAGATTAGGTGAAAAAATTTTTGCTGGTATTTCGGAAACTCGTTAAATCTTAGAAGCTTGCCAACCCTTCTCAATGAAAGTAATTTTCAACTGTCTGTGCCTAGGTCTACTTGAAGAGGAAACAAACAATAGAGACAAAACTGAGAACTCCTTTATTTTGTCAAGTTTCAAAGAGCTACTACGAACCATGTTGGATTTAGAGTTCCAAATTCATCTATCTATATAGGAGAGAGCAGAGGGAAACCTAAATATAAAAACTGCTACTGTAGACGAACGCTTCAACCTGGAAGAACAAAATTTGGTGAGCCAAGTGGGAGTTGTGTACTGATCATTACCACCAAGTATCATCAAGATTGGTTAAAAAAAATATTTCCTGGTATTTCGGAAACTCGTTAATTCTTAGAAGCGTGGCAACCCCTCTCGATGAAAGTGCTTTTCCACAGTCTGTGCCTTGGGCTACTTGAATAGGAAACAAACCATAGAGACAAAACTGAGAACTCCTTTATTTTGTCAAGTTTCAAAGAGCTACTACGAACCATGTTGGATTTAGAGTTCCAAATTCATCTATCTATATAGGAGAGAGCAGAGGGAAACCTAAATATAAAAACTGCTACTGTAGGCGAAAGCTTCAACCTAGAAGAACAAAATTTGGTGAGCCAAGTGGGATTTGTGAACTGATCATTACCACCAAGGATCATCAAGATTGGGTGAAAAAATATTTGCTGGAAAATCGGAAACTCGTTAATTCTTAGAAGCTTGGCAGCCCCTCTCGTTGAAAGTGCTTTTCCACAGTCTGTGCCTAGGGCTACTTGAAAATGAAACAAACTATAGAGAAAAAACTGAGAACTCCTTTATATTGTCAAGTTTCCAAGAGCTACTTCGAACCATGTTGGATTTAGAGTTCCAAATTCATCTAAATATATAGGAGAGAACAGAGGGAAACCTAAATATAAAAACTGATACTGTAGACGAACGCTTCAACCTAGAAGAACAAAATTTGGTGAGCCAAGTGGGATTTGTGTACTGATCATTATCACCAAGTATCATCAAGATTGGGTGAAAAAATATTAGCTGGTATTTCGGAAACTCCTTAATTCTTAGAAGCTTGGAAATCCCTCTCAATGAAATTGCTTTTCCACAGTCTGTGCCTAGGGCTACTTGAAGAGGAAACAAACCGTAGCTACAAAACTGAGAACTCCTTTATTTTGTCAAGTTTCAAAGAGCTTCTACGAACCATGTTGGATTATAGTTCCAAATTCATCTATCTATATAGGAGTGAGCAGAGGGAAACCTAAATATAAAAACTGCTACTGTAGACGAACGCTTCAACCTAGAAGAACAAAATTTGGTGACCAAGTGGGATTTGTGTACTGAACATTACCACTATGTATCATCAAGATTGGGTGTAAAAGTTTTTGCTCGTATTTCGGAAACTCGTTAATTCTTAGACGCTTGGCAACCCCTCTCAATGAAAGTGCTTTTCCACAGTCTGTGCCTAGGGCTTCTTGAAGAGGAAACAAACCATAGAGACAAAACTGAGAACTCCTTTATTTTGTAAAGTTTAAAAGAGCTACTGCAAACCATGTTGCATTTAGAGTTCCAAATTCATCTATCTATATAGGAGAGAACAGAGGGAAAACTAAATATAAAAACTACTACTGCAGATGAACGCTTCAACCTAGAAGAACAAAATTTGGTGAGCCAAGTGGGATTTGTGTACTGATCATTACCACCAAGTATCATCAAGATTGGGTGAAAAAATATTTGCTGGTATTTGGGAAACTAGTTATTTCTTAGAAGCTTGGCAACCCCTCTCGATGAAAGTGCTTTTCCACAGTCTGTGCCTAGGGCTCCTTGAAGAGGAAACAAGCCATAGAGACAAAACTGAGAACTCCTTTATTTTGTCAAGTTTCAAAGAGCTTCTACGAACCATGTTGGATTATAGTTCCAAATTCATCTATCTATATAGGAGTGAGCAGAGGGAAACATAAATATAAAAATTGCTACTGTAGACGAACGCTTCAACCTAGAAGAACAAAATTTGGTGAGCCAAGTGGGATTTGTGTACTGAACATTACCACTATGTATCATCAAGATTGGGTGAAAAAGTTTTTGCTCGTATTTCGGAAACTCGTTAATTCTTAGACGCTTGGCAAACCATCTCAATGAAAGTGCTTTTCCACAGTCTGCGCCTAGGGCTACTTGAAAATGAAACAAACTATAGAGAAAAAACTGAGAACTTCTTTATATTGTCAAGTTTCCAAGAGCTACTTCGAAGCATGTTGGATTTAGAGTTCCCAATTCATCTAACTATATAGGAGAGAACAGAGGGAAACCTAAATATAAAAACTGCTACTGTAGAAGAACGCTTCAACCTAGAAGAACAAAATTTGGTGAGCCAAGTGGGATTTGTGTACTGATCATTACCACCAAGTATCATCAAGATTAGGTGAAAAAATTTTTGCTGGTATTTCCGAAAATCGTTAATTCTTAGAAGCTTGGCAACCCTTCTCAATGAAAGTAATTTTCAACTGTCTGTGCCTAGGACTACTTGAAGAGGAAACAAACCTTAGAGACATACTGAGAACTCCTTTATTTTGTCAAGATTCAAAGAGCTACTACGAACCATGTTGGATATAGAGTTACAAATTCATCTATCTATATACGAGAGAGCAGAGGGAAACCTAAATATAAAAACTGCTACTGTAGACGAACGCTTCAACCTAGAAGAACAAAATTTGGTGAGCCAAGTGGGATTTGTGTACTGATCATTACCACCAAGTATCATCAAGATTGGGTGAAAAAATATTTGCTGGTATTTCGGAAACTCGATAATTCTTAGAAGCTTTTCAACCCCTCTGAATGAAAGTGCTTTTCCACAGTCTGCGCTTACGGATACTTGAAGAGGAAACAAACAATAGAGACAAAACTGAGAACTCCTTTATTTTGTCAAGTTTCAAAGAGCTACTACACACCAAGTTGGATTTAGAGTTCCATATTCATCTATCTATATAGGAGATAACAGAGGGAAAACTAAATATAAAAACTGCTACTGTAGAAGAACGTTTCAACCTAGAAGAACAAAATTTGGTGAGCCAAGTGGGATTTGTGTTCTGATCATTACCACCAAGTATCATCAAGATTGGGTGAAAAAATATTTGCTGGGATTTCGGAAACTCGTTAATTCTTAGAAGCTTGGCCAACCCTCTCAATGAAATTGCTTTTCCTCAGTCTGTGCCTAGGGCTACTTGAAGAGGAAACAAACCATAGAGACAAAACTGAGAACTCCTTTATTTTGTCAAGTTTCAAAGAGCTACTACGAACCATGTTGGATTTAGAGTTCCAAATTCATCTATCTATATAGGAGAGAACAGAGGGAAACCTAAATATAAAAACTGCTACTGTAGGCGAACGCGTCAACCTAGAAGAACAAAATTTGGTGAGCTAAGAGGGATTTGTGTACTGATCATTACCACCAAGTATCATCAAGATTGGGTGAAAAAGTGTTTGTTCGTATTTCAGAAACTCGTTAATTCTTAGAAGCTTGGCAACCCCTCTCAATGAAAGTGTTTTTCCACAGACTGTGCCTAGGGCTACTTGAAGAGGAAACAAACCATTGAACAAAACTGAGAACTCCTTTATTTTGTAAAGTTTCAAAGAGCTACTACACACCATGTTGGATTTAGAGTTCCAAATTCATCTATCTATACAGGAGAGAGCAGAGGGAAACCTAAATATAAAAACTGCTACTTTAGGCGAACGCTTCAACCTAGAAGAACAAAATTTGGTGAGCCAAGTGGGATTTGTGAACTGATCATTACCACCAAGGATCACCAAGATTGGGTGAAAAAATATTTGCTGGAAAATCGGAAACTCGTTAATTCTTAGAAGCTTGGCAGCCCCTCTCGATGAAAGGGCTTTTCCACAGTGTGTGCCTAGGGCTACTTGAAAATGAAACAAACTATACAGAAAAAACTGAGAACTTCTTTATATTGTCAAGTTTCCAAGAGCTACTTCGAACCATGTTGGATTTGAGTTCCAAATTCATCTAACTATATAGGAGAGAACAGAGGGAAACCTAAATATAAAAACTGCTACTGTAGAAGAACGCTTCAATCTAGAAGAACAAAATTTGGTGAGCCAAGTGGGATTTGTGTACTGATCATTACCACCAAGTATCATCAAGATTATGTGAAAAAATTTTTGCTGTTATTTCGGAAACTCGATAATTCTTAGAAGCATGGCAACCCTTCTCAATGAAAGTAATTTTCAACTCTGTGCCTAGGGCTATATGACAAGGAAACAAACCATTGAGTCAAAACTGAGAACTCTTTTATTTTGTCAAGTTTCAAAGAGCTACTACGAACCATGGTGGATTTAGAGTTCCAAATTCATCTATCTATATAGGAGACAACAGAGGGAAACCTAAATATAAAAACTGCTACTGTAGACGAACGCTTCAACCTAGTAGAACAAATTTTGGTGAGAAAAGTGGGATTTGTGTACTGATCATTACCACCAAGTATCATCTAGATTGGTTAAAAAAAATATTTGCTGGTATTTTGGAAACTCGTTAATTCTTAGAAGCGTGGCAACCCCTCTCAAAGAAATTGCTTTTCCACCGTCTGCGCCTAAGGCTACTTGAAGAGGAAACAAACCATAGAGACAAAAATGAGAACTCCTTTATTTTGTCAAGTTTCAAAGAGCTACTACGAACCATGTTGGATTTAGAGTTCCAAATTCATCTATCTATATAGGAGAGAGCAGAGGGAAACCTAAATATAAAAACTGCTACTGTAGGCGAACGCTTCAACCTAGAAGAACAAAATTTGGTGAGCCAAGTGGGATTTGTGAACTGATCATTACCACCAAGTATCATCAAGATTAGGTGAAAAAATTTTTGCTGGTATTTCGGAAACTCGTTAAATCTTAGAAGCTTGCCAACCCTTCTCAATGAAAGTAATTTTCAACTGTCTGTGCCTAGGTCTACTTGAAGAGGAAACAAACAATAGAGACAAAACTGAGAACTCCTTTATTTTGTCAAGTTTCAAAGAGCTACTACGAACCATGTTGGATTTAGAGTTCCAAATTCATCTATCTATATAGGAGAGAGCAGAGGGAAACCTAAATATAAAAACTGCTACTGTAGACGAACGCTTCAACCTGGAAGAACAAAATTTGGTGAGCCAAGTGGGAGTTGTGTACTGATCATTACCACCAAGTATCATCAAGATTGGTTAAAAAAAATATTTCCTGGTATTTCGGAAACTCGTTAATTCTTAGAAGCGTGGCAACCCCTCTCGATGAAAGTGCTTTTCCACAGTCTGTGCCTTGGGCTACTTGAATAGGAAACAAACCATAGAGACAAAACTGAGAACTCCTTTATTTTGTCAAGTTTCAAAGAGCTACTACGAACCATGTTGGATTTAGAGTTCCAAATTCATCTATCTATATAGGAGAGAGCAGAGGGAAACCTAAATATAAAAACTGCTACTGTAGGCGAAAGCTTCAACCTAGAAGAACAAAATTTGGTGAGCCAAGTGGGATTTGTGAACTGATCATTACCACCAAGGATCATCAAGATTGGGTGAAAAAATATTTGCTGGAAAATCGGAAACTCGTTAATTCTTAGAAGCTTGGCAGCCCCTCTCGTTGAAAGTGCTTTTCCACAGTCTGTGCCTAGGGCTACTTGAAAATGAAACAAACTATAGAGAAAAAACTGAGAACTCCTTTATATTGTCAAGTTTCCAAGAGCTACTTCGAACCATGTTGGATTTAGAGTTCCAAATTCATCTAAATATATAGGAGAGAACAGAGGGAAACCTAAATATAAAAACTGATACTGTAGACGAACGCTTCAACCTAGAAGAACAAAATTTGGTGAGCCAAGTGGGATTTGTGTACTGATCATTATCACCAAGTATCATCAAGATTGGGTGAAAAAATATTAGCTGGTATTTCGGAAACTCCTTAATTCTTAGAAGCTTGGAAATCCCTCTCAATGAAATTGCTTTTCCACAGTCTGTGCCTAGGGCTACTTGAAGAGGAAACAAACCGTAGCTACAAAACTGAGAACTCCTTTATTTTTTCAAGTTTCAAAGAGCTTCTACGAACCATGTTGGATTATAGTTCCAAATTCATCTATCTATATAGGAGTGAGCAGAGGGAAACCTAAATATAAAAACTGCTACTGTAGACGAACGCTTCAACCTAGAAGAACAAAATTTGGTGACCAAGTGGGATTTGTGTACTGAACATTACCACTATGTATCATCAAGATTGGGTGTAAAAGTTTTTGCTCGTATTTCGGAAACTCGTTAATTCTTAGACGCTTGGCAACCCCTCTCAATGAAAGTGCTTTTCCACAGTCTGTGCCTAGGGCTTCTTGAAGAGGAAACAAACCATAGAGACAAAACTGAGAACTCCTTTATTTTGTAAAGTTTAAAAGAGCTACTGCAAACCATGTTGCATTTAGAGTTCCAAATTCATCTATCTATATAGGAGAGAACAGAGGGAAAACTAAATATAAAAACTACTACTGCAGATGAACGCTTCAACCTAGAAGAACAAAATTTGGTGAGCCAAGTGGGATTTGTGTACTGATCATTACCACCAAGTATCATCAAGATTGGGTGAAAAAATATTTGCTGGTATTTGGGAAACTAGTTATTTCTTAGAAGCTTGGCAACCCCTCTCGATGAAAGTGCTTTTCCACAGTCTGTGCCTAGGGCTCCTTGAAGAGGAAACAAACCATAGAGACAAAACTGAGAACTCCTTTATTTTGTCAAGTTTCAAAGAGCTTCTACGAACCATGTTGGATTATAGTTCCAAATTCATCTATCTATATAGGAGTGAGCAGAGGGAAACATAAATATAAAAATTGCTACTGTAGACGAACGCTTCAACCTAGAAGAACAAAATTTGGTGAGCCAAGTGGGATTTGTGTACTGAACATTACCACTATGTATCATCAAGATTGGGTGAAAAAGTTTTTGCTCGTATTTCGGAAACTCGTTAATTCTTAGACGCTTGGCAAACCATCTCAATGAAAGTGCTTTTCCACAGTCTGCGCCTAGGGCTACTTGAAAATGAAACAAACTATAGAGAAAAAACTGAGAACTTCTTTATATTGTCAAGTTTCCAAGAGCTACTTCGAAGCATGTTGGATTTAGAGTTCCCAATTCATCTAACTATATACCAGAGAACAGAGGGAAACCTAAATATAAAAACTGCTACTGTAGAAGAACGCTTCAACCTAGAAGAACAAAATTTGGTGAGCCAAGTGGGATTTGTGTACTGATCATTACCACCAAGTATCATCAAGATTAGGTGAAAAAATTTTTGCTGGTATTTCCGAAAATCGTTAATTCTTAGAACCTTGGCAACCCTTCTCAATGAAAGTAATTTTCAACTGTCTGTGCCTAGGACTACTTGAAGAGGAAACAAACCTTAGAGACATACTGAGAACTCCTTTATTTTGTCAAGATTCAAAGAGCTACTACGAACCATGTTGGATATAGAGTTACAAATTCATCTATCTATATACGAGAGAGCAGAGGGAAACCTAAATATAAAAACTGCTACTGTAGACGAACGCTTCAACCTAGAAGAACAAAATTTGGTGAGCCAAGTGGGATTTGTGTACTGATCATTACCACCAAGTATCATCAAGATTGGGTGAAAAAATATTTGCTGGTATTTCGGAAACTCGATAATTCTTAGAAGCTTTTCAACCCCTCTGAATGAAAGTGCTTTTCCACAGTCTGCGCTTACGGATACTTGAAGAGGAAACAAACAATAGAGACAAAACTGAGAACTCCTTTATTTTGTCAAGTTTCAAAGAGCTACTACACACCAAGTTGGATTTAGAGTTCCATATTCATCTATCTATATAGGAGATAACAGAGGGAAAACTAAATATAAAAACTGCTACTGTAGAAGAACGTTTCAACCTAGAAGAACAAAATTTGGTGAGCCAAGTGGGATTTGTGTTCTGATCATTACCACCAAGTATCATCAAGTTTGGGTGAAAAAATATTTGCTGGGATTTCGGAAACTCGTTAATTCTTAGAAGCTTGGCCAACCCTCTCAATGAAATTGCTTTTCCTCAGTCTGTGCCTAGGGCTACTTGAAGAGGAAACAAACCATAGAGACAAAACTGAGAACTCCTTTATTTTGTCAAGTTTCAAAAAGCTACTACGAACCATGTTGGATTTAGAGTTCCAAATTCATCTATCTATATAGGAGAGAACAGAGGGAAACCTAAATATAAAAACTGCTACTGTAGGCGAACGCGTCAACCTAGAAGAACAAAATTTGGTGAGCTAAGAGGGATTTGTGTACTGATCATTACCACCAAGTATCATCAAGATTGGGTGAAAAAGTGTTTGTTCGTATTTCAGAAACTCGTTAATTCTTAGAAGCTTGGCAACCCCTCTCAATGAAAGTGTTTTTCCACAGACTGTGCCTAGGGCTACTTGAAGAGGAAACAAACCATTGAACAAAACTGAGAACTCCTTTATTTTGTAAAGTTTCAAAGAGCTACTACACACCATGTTGGATTTAGAGTTCCAAATTCATCTATCTATACAGGAGAGAGCAGAGGGAAACCTAAATATAAAAACTGCTACTGTAGGCGAACGCTTCAACCTAGAAGAACAAAATTTGGTGAGCCAAGTGGGATTTGTGTACTGATCATTACCACCAAGTATCATCAAGATTATGTGAAAAAATTTTTGCTGTTATTTCGGAAACTCGATAATTCTTAGAAGCATGGCAACCCTTCTCAATGAAAGTAATTTTCAACTCTGTGCCTAGGGCTACATGACAAGGAAACAAACCATTGAGTCAAAACTGAGAACTCTTTTATTTTGTCAAGTTTCAAAGAGCTACTACGAACCATGGTGGATTTAGAGTTCCAAATTCATCTATCTATATAGGAGACAACAGAGGGAAACCTAAATATAAAAACTGCTACTGTAGACGAACGCTTCAACCTAGTAGAACAAATTTTGGTGAGAAAAGTGGGATTTGTGTACTGATCATTACCACCAAGTATCATCAAGATTGGTTA
The DNA here is from genome assembly GCF_048772815.1 of Callospermophilus lateralis. NCBI lineage: Eukaryota > Metazoa > Chordata > Mammalia > Rodentia > Sciuridae > Callospermophilus > Callospermophilus lateralis. The sequence goes on from NW_027516082.1 coordinate 46,583, forward strand.
AAAAAAATATTTGCTGGTATTTCGGAAACTCGTTAATTCTTAGAAGCGTGGCAACCCCTCTCAAAGAAATTGCTTTTCCACCGTCTGCGCCTAAGGCTACTTGAAGAGGAAACAAACCATAGAGACAAAAATGAGAACTCCTTTATTTTGTCAAGTTTCAAAGAGCTACTACGAACCATGTTGGATTTAGAGTTACAAATTCATCTATCTATATAGGAGAGAGCAGAGGGAAACCTAAATATAAAAACTGCTACTGTAGGCGAACGCTTCAACCTAGAAGAACAAAATTTGGTGAGCCAAGTGGGATTTGTGAACTGATCATTACCACCAAGTATCATCAAGATTAGGTGAAAAAATTTTTGCTGGTATTTCGGAAACTCGTTAAATCTTAGAAGCTTGCCAACCCTTCTCAATGAAAGTAATTTTCAACTGTCTGTGCCTAGGTCTACTTGAAGAGGAAACAAACCAGAGACAAAACTGAGAACTCCTTTATTTTGTCAAGATTCAAAGAGCTACTACGAACCATGTTGGATTTAGAGTTACAAATTCATCTATCTATATACGAGAGAGCAGAGGGAAACCTAAATATAAAAACTGCTACTGTAGACGAACGCTTCAACCTCGAAGAACAAATTTTGGTGAGCCAAGTGGGATTTGTGTACTGATCATTATCACCAAGTATCATCAAGATTGGGTGAAAATATATTTGCTGGTATTTCGGAAACTCGTTAATTCTTAGAAGCTTGGAAATCCCTCTCAATGAAATTGCTTTTCCACAGTCTGTGCCTAGGGCTACTTGAAGAGGAAACAAACCGTAGCTACAAAACTGAGAACTCCTTTATTTTGTCAAGTTTCAAAGAGCTTCTACAAACCATGTTGGATTATAGTTCCAAATTCATCTATCTATATAGGAGTGAGCAGAGGGAAACATAAATATAAAAACTGCTTCTGTAGACGAACGCTTCAACCTAGAAGAACAAAATTTGGTGAGCCAAGTGGGATTTGTGTACTGAACATTACCACTATGTATCATCAAGATTGGGTGAAAAAGTTTTTGCTCGTATTTCGGAAACTCGTTAATTCTTAGAAGCTTGGCAACCCCTCTCAATGAAAGTGTTTTTCCACAGACTGTGCCTAGGGCTACTTGAAGAGGATACAAACCATTGAGAAAAAACTGAGAACTCCTTTATTTTGTCAAGTTTCAAAGAGCTACTACGAACCATGTTGGATTTAGAGTTCCAAATTCATCTATCTATATAGGAGAGAGCAGAGGGAAACCTAAATATAAAAACTGCTACTGTAGGTGAACGCTTCGACCTAGAAGAACAAAATTTGGTGAGCCAAGTGGGATTTGTGAACTGATCATTACCACCAAGGATCATCAAGATGGGTGAAAAAATATTTGCTGGAAAACCGGAAACTCGTTAATTCTTAGAAGCTTGGCAGCCCCTCTCGATGAAAGTAATTTTCAACTGTCTGTGCCTAGGGCTACTTGAAGAGGAAACAAACCATAGAGACAAAACTGAGAACTCCTTTATTTTGTCAAGATTCAAAGAGCTACTACGAACCATGTTGGATTTAGAGTTACAAATTCATCTGTCTATATACGAGAGAGCAGAGGGAAACCTAAATATAAAAACTGCTACTGTAGACGAACGCTTCAACCTAGAAGAACAAATTTTGGTGAGCCAAGTGGGATTTGTGTACTGATCATTATCACCATGTATCATCAAGATTGGGTGAAAAAATATTTGCTGGTATTTCGGAAACTCGTTAATTCTTAGAAGCTTGGAAATCCCTCTCAATGAAATTGCTTTTCCACAGTCTGTGCCTAGGGCTACTTGAAGAGGAAACAAACCATAGCTACAAAACTGAGAACTCCTTTATTTAGTCAAGTTTCAAAGAGCTTCTACGAACCATGTTGGATTATATTTCCAAATTCACCTATCTATATAGGAGGGAGCAGAGGGAAACATAAATATAAAAACTGCTACTGTAGACGAACGCTTCAACCTAGAAGAACAAAATTTGGTGAGCCAAGTGGGACTTGTGTACTGAACATTACCACTATGTATCATCAAGATTGGGTGAAAAAGTTTTTGCTCGTATTTCGGAAACTCGTTAATTCTTAGACGCTTGGCAACCCCTCTCAATGAAAGTGCTTTTCCACAGTCTGTGCTTAGGGCTACTTGAAGAGGAAACAATCCATAGAGACAAAACTGAGAACTCCTTTATTTTGTCAAGTTTCAAAGAATTACTACTATCCATGTTGCATTTAGAGTTCCAAATTCATCTATCTATATAGGAGAGAACAGAGGGAAAACTAAATATAAAAACTACTACTGCAGATGAACGCTTCAACCTAGAAGAACAAAATTTGGTGAGCCAAGTGGGATTTGTGTACTGATCATTACCACCAAGTATTATCAAGATTGGGTGAAAAAATATTTGCTGGTATTTGGGAAACTAGTTATTTGTTAGAAGCTTGGCAACCCCTATCGATGAAAGTGCTTTTCCACAGTCTGTGCCTAGGGCTCCTTGAAGAGGAAACAAACCATAGAGACAAAACTGAGATCTCCTTTATTTTGTCAAGTTTCAAAGAGCTTCTACGAACTATGTTGGATTTAGAGTTCCAAATTCATCTATCTATACAGGAGTGAACAGAGGGAAACCTAAATATAAAAACTGCTACTGTAGACGAACGCTTCATCCTAGAAGAACAAAATTTGGTGAGCTAAGAGGGATTTGTGTACTGATCATTACCACCAAGTATCATCAAGATTGGGTGAAAAAGTGTTTGCTCGTTTTTCGGAAACTCGTTAATTCTTAGAAGCTTGGCAACCCCTCTCAATGAAAGTGTTTTTCCACAGACTGTGCCTAGGGCTACTTGAAGAGGATACAAACCATTGAGAAAAAACTGAGAACTCCTTTATTTTGTCAAGTTTCAAAGAGCTACTACAAACCATGTTGGATTTAGAGTTCCAAATTCATCTATCTATATAGGAGAGAGCAGAGTGAAACCTAAATATAAAAACTGCTAGTGTAGGCGAACGCTTCAACCTAGAAGAACAAAATTTGGTGAGCCAAGTGGGATTTGTGAACTCATCATTACCACCAAGGATCATCAAGATTGGGTGAAAAAATATTTGCTGGAAAATCGGAAACTCGTTAATTCTTAGAAGCTTGGCAGCTCCTCTCGATGAAAGTGCTTTTCCACAGTCTGTGCCTAGCGCTACTTGAAAATGAAACAAACTATAGAGAAAAAACTGAGAACTTCTTTATATTGTCAAGTTTCCAAAAGCTACTTCGAACCATGTTGGATTTGAGTTCCAAATTCATCTAACTATATAGGAGAGAACAGAGGGAAACCTAAATATAAAAACTGCTACTGTAGACGAACGCTTCAACCTAGAAGAACAAAATTTGGTGAGCCAAGTGGGATTTGTGTACTGATCATTACCACCAAGTATCATCATATTAGGTGAAAAAATTTTTGCTGTTTTTTCGGAAACTAGTTAATTCTTAGAAGCTTGGCAACCCTTCTCAATGAAAGTAATTTTCAACTGTCTGTGCCTAGGGCTACTTGAAGAGGAAACAAACCATTGAGACAAAACTGAGAACTCCTTTATTTTGTCAAGTTTCAAAGAGCTACTACGAACCATGGTGGTTTTAGAGTTCCAAATTCATCTATCTATATAGGAGACAACAGAGGGAAACCCAAATATAAAAACTGCTACTGTAGACGAACGCTTCAACCTAGTAGAACAAATTTTGGTGGGAAAAGTGGGATTTGTGTACTGATCATTACCACCAAGTATCATCAAGATTGGTTAAAAAAAAAATTTGCTGGTATTTCGGAAACTCGTTAATTCTTAGAAGCGTGGCAACCCCTCTCGATTAAAGTGCTTTTCCACAGTCTGTGCCTTGGGCTACTTGAATAGGAAACAAACCATAGAGACAAAACTGAGAACTCCTTTATTTTGTCAAGTTTCAAAGAGCTACTATGAACCATGTTGGATTTAGAGTTCCAAATTCATCTATCTATATAGGAGAGAGCAGAGGGAAACCTAAATATAAAAACTGCTACTGTAGACGAACGCTTCAACCTAGAAGAACAAAATTTGGTGAGCCAAGTGGGATTTGGGTACTGATCATTACCACCAAGTATCATCAAGATTAGGTGAAAAAATTTTTCCTGGTATTTCGGAAACTCGTTAATTCTTAGAAGCTTGCCAACCCTTCTCAATGAAAGTAATTTTCATCTGTCTATGCCTAGGGCTATTTGAAGAGGAAACAATCCATAGAGACAAAACTGAGAACTCCTTTATTTTGTCAAGATTCAAAGAGCTACTACGAACCATGTTGGATTTAGAGTTACAAATTCTTCTATCTATATACGAGAGAGCAGAGGGAAACCTAAATATAAAAACTGCTACTGTAGACGAACGCTTCAACCTAGAAGAACAAATTTTGGTGAGCCAAGTGGGATTTGTGTACTGATCATTATCACCAAGTATCATCAAGATTGGGTGAAAAAATATTTGCTGGTATTTCGGAAACTCGTTAATTCTTAGAAGCTTGGAAATCCCTCTCAATGAAATTGCTTTTCCACAGTCTGTGCCTAGGGCTACTTGAACAGGAAACAAAACATAGCTACAAAACTGAGAACTCCTTTATTTTGTCAAGTTTCAAAGAGGTTCTACGAACCATGTTGGATTATAGTTCCAAATTCATCTATCTATATAGGAGTGAGCAGAGGGAAACATAAATATAAAAACTGCTACTGTAGACGAACGCTTCAACCTAGAAGAACAAAATTTGGTGAGCCAAGTGAGATTTGTGTACTGAACATTACCACTATGTATCATCAAGATTGGTTGAAAAAGTTTTTGATCGTATTTCGGAAACTCGTTAATTCTTAGACGCTTGGCAACCCCTCTCAATGAAAGTGCTTTTCCACAGTCTGTGCCTAGGGCTACTTGAAGAGGAAACAAACCATAGAGACAAAACTGAGAACTCCTTTATTTTGTAAAATTTAAAAGAGCTACTGCAAACCATGTTGCATTTAGAGTTCCAAATTCATCTATCTATATAGGAGAGAACAGAGGGAAAACTAAATATAAAAACTACTACTGCAGATGAACGCTTCAACCTTGAAGAACAAAATTTGGTGAGCCAAGTGGGATTTGTGTACTGATCATTACCACCAAGTATCATCAAGATTGGGTGAAAAAATATTGGCTGGTATTTGGGAAACTAGTTATTTCTTAGAAGTTTGGCAACCCCTCTCGATGAAAATGCTTTTCCACAGTCTGTGCCTAGGGCTCCTTGAAGAGGAAACAAACCATAGAGACAAAACTGAGAACTCCTTTATTTTGTCAAGTTTCAAAGAGCTTCTACGAACTATGTTGGATTTAGAGTTCCAAATTCATCTATCTATACAGGAGTGAGCAGAGGGAAACCTAAATATAAAAACTGCTACTGTAGACGAACGCTTCAACCTAGAAGAACAAAATTTGGTGAGCCAATGGGATTTGTAAACTGATCATTACCAACAAGTATCATCAAGATTGGGTGAAAAAATATTTGCTGGAAAATCGGAAACTCGATAATTCTTAGAAGCTTGGCAGCCCCTCTCGATGAAAGTGCTTTTCCACAGTCTGTGCCTAGGGCTACTTGAAAATAAAACAAACTATAGAGAAAAAACTGAGAACTCCTTTATATTGTCAAGTTTCCAAGAGCTACTTCGAACCATGTTGGATTTAGAGTTACAAATTCATCTAACTATATAGGAGGGAACAGAGAGAAACCTAAATATAAAAACTGCTACTGTAGACGAACGCTTCAACCTAGAAGAACATAATTTGGTGAGCCAAGTGGGATTTGTGTACTGATCATTAGCACCAAGTATCATCAAGATTGGGTGAAAAAATATTTGCTGGTATTTCGGAAACTCGTTAATTCTTAGGAGGTTGGCAACCTTCTCAATGAAAGTGCTTTTCCACAGTCTGTGCCTAGGGCTGCTTGAAGAGGAAACAAACCATAGAGACAAAACTGAGAACTCCTTTATTTTGTCAAGTTTCAAAGAGCTACTACGAACCATGTTGGATTTAGAGTTCCAAATTCATCTATCTATATAGGAGAGAGCAGAGGGAAACCTAAATATAAAAACTGCTACTGTAGGCGAACGCTTCAACCTAGAAGAACAAAATTTGGTGAGCCAAGTGGGATTTGTGTACTGATCATGACCACCAAGTATCATCAAGATTGGGTGAAAAAATATTTGCTGGGATTTCGGAAACTCGTTAATTCTTAGAAGCTTGGAAATCCCTCTCAATGAAATTGCTTTTCCACAGTCTGTGCCTAGGGCTACTTGAAGAGGAAACAAACCATAGCTACAAAACTGAGAACTACTTTATTTTGTCAAGTTTCAAAGAGCTTCTACGACCATTGTTGGATTATAGTTCCAAATTCACCTATCTATATAGGAGTGAGCAGAGGGAAACATAAATATAAAAACTGCTACTGTAGACGAACGCTTCAACCTAGAAGAACAAAATTTGGTGAGCCAATGGGATTTGTGTACTGAACATTACCACTATGTATCATCAAGATTGGGTGAAAAAGTTTTTGCTCGTATTTCGGAAACTCGTTAATTCTTAGAAGCTTGGCAACCCCTCTCGATGAAAGTGCTTTTCCACAATCTGTGCCTATTGCTACTTGAAGAGGAAACAAACCATAAAGACAAAACTGAGAAGTCCTTTATTTTGTCAAGTTTCAAGGAGCTACTACGAACCATGTTGGATTTAGAGTTCCAAATTCATCTATCTATATAGGAGACAACAGAGGGAAACCTAAATATAAAAACTGACACTGTAGACGAACGCTTCATCATAGAAGAACAAAATTTGGTGAGCCAAGTGGGATTTGTGAACTGATCATTACCACCAAGTATCATCAAGATTGGGTGAAAAAATATTTACTGGTATTTCGGAAACTCGTTAATTCTTAGAAGCTTGGCAACCCCTCTCAATGAAAGTGCTTTTCCACAGTCTGTGCATAGGGCTACTTGAATAGGAAACAAAGAATAGAGACAAAACTGAGAACTCCTTTATTTTGTCAAGTTTCAAAGAGCTACTACAAACCATGTTGGATTTAGAGTTCCAAATTCATCTATCTATATAGGAGAGAACAGAGGGAAACCTAAATATAAAAACTGCTACTGTACACGAATGCTTCAACCTAGAAGAACAAAATTTCGTGAGCCAAGTGGGATTTGTGTACTGATCATTACCACCAAGTATCTTGAAGATTGGGTGAAAAAATATGTGCTGGTATTTCGTAAACTCGATAATTCTTAGAAGCTTGGCAACCCCTCTCAATGAAAGTGCTTTTCCACAGTCTGTGCATAGGGCTACTTAAAGAGGAAACAAACCATAGAGACAAAACTGAGAACTCCTTTTTTTTGTCAAGTTTCAAAGAGCTACTACACACCATGTTGGATTTAGAGTTCCATATTCATCTATCTATATAGGAGAGAACAGAGGGAAACCTAAATATAAAAACTGCTACTGTAGACGAATGCTTCAACCTAGAAGAACAAAATTTGGTGAGCCAAGTTGGAGTTGTGTACTGATCATTACCACTACGGATAATCAAGATTGGGTGAAAAAATATTTGCTGGAATATCGGAAACTGGTTAATTCTTAGAAGCTTGGTAGCTCCTCTCGATGAAAGTGCTTTTCCACAGTCTTTGCCTGAGGCTACTTGAAAAGGAAACAAACCATGGAGAAAAAACAGAGAACTCCTTTATATTGTCAAGTTTCCAAGAGCTAATACGAACCATGTTGGATTTAGAGTTTCAAATTCATCTCTGTATATAGGAGAGAACAGAGGGAAACCTAAATATAAAAACTGCTAATGTAGACGAACGCTTCAACCTAGAAGAACAAATTTGGTGAGCCAAGTGGGATTTGTGTACTGATCCTTACCACCAAGTATCATCAAGATTAGGTGAAAAAATTTTTGCTGGTATTTCGGAAACTGGTTAATTCTTAGAAGCTTGGCAACCCTTCTCAATTAAAGTAATTTTCAACTGTCTGTGCCTAGGGCTACTTGAAGAGGAAACAAACCATAGAGACAAAACTGAGAACTCCTTTATTTTGTCAAGTTTCAAAGAGCTACTACAAACCATGTTGGATATATAGTTCCAAATTCATCTGTCTATATAGGAGAGAGCAGAGGGAAACCTAAATATAAAAACTGCTACTGTAGACGAACGCTTCAACCTAGAAGAACAAAATTTGGTGAGCCAAGTGGGATTTGTGTACTGATCATTACCACCAAGTATCATCAATATTGGGTAAAAAAATATTTGCTGGTATTTCGGAAACTCGTTAATTCTTAGAAGCTTGGCAACCACTCTCGATGAAAGTGCTTTTCCACACTCTGTGCCTAGGGCTACTTGAAGAGGAAACAAACCATAGAGACAAAACTGAGAACTCCTTTATTTTGTCAAGTTTCAAGGAGCTACTACCAACCATGTTGGATTTAGAGTTCTAAATTCATCTATCTATATAGGAGAGAACAGAGGGAAACCTAAATATAAAAACTGCTACTGTAGACGAACGCTTCCACCTAGAAGAACAAAATTTGGTGAGCCAAGTGGGATTTGTGTACTGATCATTGTCACGAAGTATCATCAAGATTGGGTGAAAAAATATTTGCTGGTATTTCGGAAACTCGTTAATTCTTAGAAGCTTGGAAATCCCTCTCATTGAAATTGCTTTTCCACAGTCTGTGCCTAGGGCTACTTGAAGAGGAAACAAACCATAGCTACAAAACTGAGAACTCCTTTATTTTGTCAAGTTTCAAAGAGCTTCTACGAACCATGTTGGATTATAGTTCCAAATTCATCTATCTATATAGGAGTGACCAGAGGGAAACATAAATATAAAAACTGCTACTGTAGACGAACGCTTCAACCTAGAAGAACAAAATTTGGTGAGCCAAGTGGGATTTGTGTACTGAACATTACCACTATGTATCATCAAGATTGGGTGTAAAAGTTTTTGCTCGTATTTCTGAAACTCGTTAATTCTTAGACGCTTGGCAACCCCTATCAATGAAAGTGCTTTTCCACAGTCTGTGCCTAGGGCTACTTGAAGAGGAAACAAACCATAGAGACAAAACTGAGAACTCCTTTATTTTGTAAAGTTTAAAAGAGCTACTGCAAACCATGTTGCATTTAGAGTTCCAAATTCATCTATCTATATAAGAGAGAACAGAGGGAAAACTAAATATAAAAATTACTACTCCAGATGAACGCTTCAACCTAGAAGAACAAAATTTGGTGAGCCAAGTGGGATTTGTGTACTGATCATTACCACCAAGTATCATCAAGATTGGGTGAAAAAATATTTGCTGGTATTTGGGAAACTAGTTATTTCTTAGAAGCTTGGCAACCCCTCTCGATGAAAGTGCTTTTCCACAGTCTGTGCCTAGGGCTCCTTGAGGAGGAAACAAACCATAGAGACAAAACTGAGAACTCCTTTATTTTGTCAAGTTTCAAAGAGCTTCTAAGAACTATGTTGGATTTAGAGATCCAAATTCATCTATCTATACAGGAGTGAGCAGAGGGAAACCTAAATATAAAAACTGCTACTGTAGACGAACGCTTCAACCTAGAAGAACAAAATTTGGTGAGCTAAGAGGGATTTGTGTACTGATCATTACCACCAAGTATCATCAAGATTGGGTGAAAAAGTGTTTGATCGTATTTCGGAAACTCGTTAATTCTTAGAAGCTTGGCAACCCATCTCAATGAAAGTGTTTTTCCACAGACTGTGCCTAGTGCTACTTAAAGAGGAAACAAACCATTGAACAAAACTGAGAACTCCATTATTTTGTCAAGTTTCAAAGAGCTACTACAAACCATGTTGGATTTAGAGTTCCAAATTCATCTATCTATATAGGAGAGAGCAGAGGGAAACCTAAATATAAAAACTGCTACTGTAGGCGAACGCTTCAACCTAGAAGAACAAATTTGGTGAGCCAAGTGGGATTTGTGAACTCATCATTACCACCAAGTATCATCAAGATTGGGTGAAAAAATATTTGCTGGAAAATCGGAAAATCGTTAATTCTTAGAAGCTTGGCAGCCCCTCTCGATGAAAGTTCTTTTCCACAGTCTGTGCCTAGGGCTACTTGAAAATGAAACAAACTATAGAGAAAAAACTGAGAACTTCTTTATATTGTCAAGTTTCCAAGAGCTACTTCGAACCATGTTGGATTTGAGTTCCAAATTCATCTAACTATATAGGAGAGAACAGAGGGAAACCTAAATATAAAAACTGCTACTGTAGACGAACGCTTCAACCTAGAAGAACAAAATTTGGTGAGCCAAGTGGGATTTGTGTACTGATCATTACCACCAAGTATCATCAAGATTAGGTGAAAAAATTTTTGCTGTTATTTCGGAAACTCGTTAATTCTTAGAAGCTTGGCAACCCTTCTCAATGAAAGTAATTTTCAACTGTCTGTGCCTAGGGCTACTTGAAGAGGAAACAAACCATTGAGACAAAACTGAGAACTCCTTTATTTTGTCAAGTTTCAAAGAGCTACTACGAACCATGGTGGTTTTAGAGTTCCAAATTCATCTATCTATATATGAGACAACAGAGGGAAACCTAAATATAAAAACTGCTACTGTAGACGAACGCTTCAACCTAGGAGAACAAATTTTGGTGGGAAAAGTGGGATTTGTGTACTGATCATTACCACCACGTATCATCAAGATTGGTTAAAAAAAATATTTGCTGGTATTTCGAAAACTCGTTAATTCTTAGAAGCGTGGCAACCCCTCTCGATTAAAGTGCTTTTCCACAGTCTGTGCCTTGGGCTACTTGAATAGGAAACAAACCATAGAGACAAAACTGAGAACTCCTTTATTTTGTCAAGTTTCAAAGAGCTACTATGAACCATGTTGGATTTAGAGTTCCAAATTCATCTATCTATATAGGAGAGAGCAGAGGGAAACCTAAATATAAAAACTGCTACTGTAGGCGAATGCTTCAACCTAGAAGAACAAAATTTGGTGAGCCAAGTGAAATTTGTGAACTGATCATTACCACCAAGGATCATCAAGTTGGGTAAAAAAATATTTGCTGGAAAATCGGAAACTCATTAATTCTTAGAAGCTTGGCAGCCCCTCTCGATGAAAGTGCTTTTCCACAGTCTGTGCCTAGGGCTACTTGAAAATGAAACAAACTATAGAGAAAAAACTGAGAACTTCTTTATATTGTCAAGTTTCCAAGAGCTACTTCGAACCATGTTGGATTTAGAGTTCCAAATTCATCTAGCTATGTAGGAGAGAACAGAGGGAAACCTAAATATAAAAACTTCTACTGTAGACAAACGCTTCAACCTAGAAGAACAACATTTGGTGAGCCAAGTGGGATTTGTGTACTAATCATTACCACCAAGTATCATCAAGATTAGGTGAAAAAATTTTTCCTGGTATTTCGGAAACTCGTTAATTCTTAGAAGCTTGGAAATCCCTCTCAATGAAATTGCTTTTCCACAGTCTGTGCCTAGGGCTACTTGAACAGGAAACAAACCATAGCTACAAAACTGAGAACTCCTTTATTTTGTCAAGTTTCAAAGAGGTTCGTAGAACATGTTGGATTATAGTTCCAAATTCATCTATCTATATAGGAGTGAGCAGAGGGAAACATAAATATAAAAACTGCTACTGTAGACGAACGCTTCAACCTAGAAGAACAAAATTTGGTGAGCCAAGTGAGATTTGTGTACTGAACATTACCACTATGTATCATCAAGATTGGTTGAAAAAGTTTTTGATCGTATTTCAGAAACTCGTTAATTCTTAGACGCTTGGCAACCCCTCTCAATGAAAGTGCTTTTCCACAGTCTGTGCCTAGGGCTACTTGAAGAGGAAACAAACCATAGAGACAAAACTGAGAACTCCTTTATTTTGTAAAGTTTAAAAGAGCTACTGCAAACCATGTTGCATTTAGAGTTCCAAATTCATCTATCTATATAGGAGAGAACAGATGGAAAACTAAATATAAAAACTACTACTGCAGATGAACGCTTCAACCTAGAAGAACAAAATTTGGTGAGCCAAGTGGGATTTGTGTACTGATCATTACCACCAAGTATCATCAAGATTGGGTGAAAAAATATTGGCTGGTATTTGGGAAACTAGTTATTTCTTAGAAGTTTGGCAACCCCTCTCGATGAAAATGCTTTTCCACAGTCTGTGCCTAGGGCTCCTTGAAGAGGAAACAAACCATAGAGACAAAACTGAGAACTCCTTTATTTTGTCAAGTTTCAAAGAGCTTCTACGAACTATGTTGGATTTAGAGTTCCAAATTCATCTATCTATACAGGAGTGAGCAGAGGGAAACCTAAATATAAAAACTGCTACTGTAGACGAACGCTTCAACCTAGAAGAACAAAATTTGGTGAGCCAATGGGATTTGTGAACTGATCATTACCAACAAGTATCATCAAGATTGGGTGAAAAAATATTTGCTGGAAAATCGGAAACTCGATAATTCTTAGAAGCTTGGCAGCCCCTCTCGATGAAAGTGCTTTTCCACAGTCTGTGCCTAGGGCTACTTGAAAATAAAACAAACTATAGAGAAAAAACTGAGAACTCCTTTATATTGTCAAGTTTCCAAGAGCTACTTCGAACCATGTTGGATTTAGAGTTACAAATTCATCTAACTATATAGGAGAGAACAGAGAGAAACCTAAATATAAAAACTGCTACTGTAGACGAACGCTTCAACCTAGAAGAACATAATTTGGTGAGCCAAGTGGGATATATGTACTGAACATTACCACTATGTATCATCAAGTTTAGGTGAAAAAGTTTTTGCTCGTATTTCGGAAACTCGTTAATTCTTAGACGCTTGGCAACCCCTCTCAATGAAAGTGCTTTTCCACAGTCTGTGCCTAGGGCTACTTGAAGAGGAAACAAACCATAGAGACAAAACTGAGAACTCCTTTATTTTGTAAAGTTTAAAAGAGCTACTGCAAACCATGTTGCATTTAGAGTTCCAAATTCATCTATCTATATAGGAGAGAACAGAGGGAAAACTAAATATAAAAACTACTACTGCAGATGAACGCTTCAACCTAGAAGAACAAAATTTGGTGAGCCAAGTGGGATTTGTGTACTGATCATTACCACCAAGTATCATCAAGATTGGGTGAAAAAATATTTGCTGGTATTTGGGAAACTAGTTATTTCTGAGAAGCTTGGCAACCCCTCTCGATGAAAGTGCTTTTCCACAGTCTGTGCCTAGGGCTCCTTGAAGAGGAAACAAACCATAGAGACAAAACTGAGAACTCCTTTATTTTGTCAAGTTTCAAAGAGCTTCTACGAACTATGTTGGATTTAGAGTTCCAAATTCATCTATCTATACAGGAGTGAGCAGAGGGAAACCTAAATATAAAAACTGCTACTGTAGACGAACGCTTCAACCTAGAAGAACAAAATTTGGTGAGCCAAGTGGGATTTGTTAACTGATCATTACCAACAGGGATCATCAAGATTGGGTGAAAAAATATTTGCTGGAAAATCGGAAACTCGATAATTCTTAGAAGCTTGGCAGCCCCTCTCGATGAAAGTGCTTTTCCACAGTCTGTGCATAGGGCTACTTGAATAGGAAACAAAGAATAGAGACAAAACTGAGGACTCCTTTATTTTGTCAAGTTTCAAAGAGCTACTACAAACCATGTTGGATTTAGAGTTCCAAATTCATCTATCTATATAGGAGAGAACAGAGGGAAACCTAAATTTAAAAACTGCTACTGTACACGAATGCTTCAACCTAGAAGAACAAAATTTCGTGAGCCAAGTGGGATTTGTGTACTGATCATTACCACCAAGTATCTTGAAGATTGGGTTAAAAAATATGTGCTGGTATTTCGTAAACTCGATAATTCTTAGAAGCTTGGCAACCCCTCTCAATGAAAGTGCTTTTCCACAGTCTGTGCTTAGGGCTACTTAAAGAGGAAACAAACCATAGAGACAAAACTGAGAACTCCTTTATTTTGTCAAGTTTCAAAGAGCTACTACACACCATGTTGGATTTAGAGTTCCATATATATCTATCTATATAGGAGAGAACAGAGGGAAACATAAATATAAAAACTGCTACTGTAGACGAACGCTTCAACCTAGAAGAACAAAATTTGGTGAGCCAAGTTGGAGTTGTGTACTGATCATTACCACTACGGATAATCAAGATTGGGTGAAAAAATATTTGCTGGAATATCGGAAACTGGTTAATTCTTAGAAGCTTGGTAGCCCCTCTGATTAAAGTGCTTTTCCACAGTCTTTGCCTGGGGCTACTTGAAAAGGAAACAAACCATGGAGAAAAAACAGAGAACTCCTTTATATTGTCAAGTTTCCAACAGCTAATACGAACTATGTTGGATTTAGAGTTTCAAATTCATCTCTGTATATAGGAGAGAACAGAGGGAAACCTAAATATAAAAACTGCTAATGTAGACGAACGCTTCAACCTAGAAGAACAAAATTTGGTGGACCAAGTGGGATTTGTGTACTGATCATTACCACCAAGTATCATCAAGGTTAGGTGAAAAAATTTTTGCTGGTATTTCGGAAACTCGTTAATTCTTAGAAGCTTGGCAACCCTTCTCAATGAAAGTAATTTTCAACTGTCTGTGCCTAGGGCTACTTGAAGAGGAAACAAACCATAGAGACAAAACTGAGAACTCCTTTATTTTGTCAAGTTTCAAAGAGCTACTACAAACCATGTTGGATATATAGTTCCAAATTCATCTGTCTATATAAGAGAGAGCAGAGGGAAACCTAAATATAAAAACTGCTACTGTAGACGAACGCTTCAACCTAGAAGAACAAAATATGGTGAGCCAAGTGGGATTTGTGTACTGATCATTGTCACCAAGTATCATCAAGATTGGGTAAAAAAATATTTGCTGGTAATTCGGAAACTCGTTAATTCTTAGAAGCTTGGAAATCCCTCTCAATGAAATTGCTTTTCCACAGTCTGTGCCTAGGGCTACTTGAAGAGGAAACAAACCATAGCTACAAAACTGAGAACTCCTTTATTTTGTCAAGTTTCAAAGAGCTTCTACGAACCATGTTGGATTATATTTCCAAATTCATCTATCTATATAGGAGTGAGCAGAGAAAAACATAAATATAAAAACTGCTACTGTAGACGAACGCTTCAACCTAGAAGAACATAATTTGGTGAGCCACGTGGGATTTGTATACTGAACATTACCACTATGTATCATCAAGATTGGGTGAAAAAGTTTTTGCTCGTATTTCGGAAACTCGTTAATTCTTAGACGCTTGTCAACCCCTCTAAATGAAATTGCTTTTCCACAGTCTGTGCCTAGGGCTACTTGAAGAGGAAACAAACCATAGAGACAAAACTGAGAACTCCTTTATTTTGTAAAGTTTAAAAGAGCTACTGCAAACCATGTTGCATTTAGAGTTCCAAATTCATCTATCTATATAGGAGAGAACAGAGGGAAAACTAAATATAAAAACTACTAATGCAGATGAACCCTTCAAACTAGAAGAACAAAATTTGGTGAGCCAAGTGGGATTTGTGTACTGATCATTACCACCAAGTATCATCAAGATTGGGTGAAAAAATATTTGCTGGTATTTGGGAAACTAGTTAATTCTTAGAAGCTTGGCAACCCCTCTCGATGAAAGTGCTTTTCCACAGTCTGTGCCTAGGGATACTTGAAGAGGAAACAAACCATAGAGACAAAACTGAGAACTCCTTTATTTTGTCAAGTTTCAAAGAGCTTCTACGAACTATGTTGGATTTAGAGTTCCAAATTCATCTATCTCTACAGGAGTGAGCAGAGGGAAACCTAAATATAAAAACTGCTACTGTAGACGAACGCTTCAACCTAGAAGAAAAAAATTTGGTGAACTAAGAGGGATTTGTGTACTGATCATTACCACCAAGTATCATCAAGATTGGGTGAAAAAGTGTTTGCTCGTATTTCGGAAACTCGTTAATTCTTAGAAGCTTGGCAACCCCTCTCAATGAAAGTGCTTCTCCACAGACTGTGCCTAGGGCTACTTGAAGAGGAAACAAACCATTGAGACAAAACTGAGAACTCCTTTATTTTGTCAAGTTTCAAAGAGCTACTACAAACCATGTTGGATTTAGAGTTCCAAATTCATCTATCTATATAGGAGAGAGCAGAGGGAAACCTAAATATAAAAACTGCTACTGTAGACGAACGCTTCAACCTAGAAGAAAAAAATTTGATGAGCCAAGTGGGATTTGTGTACTGATCATTACCACCAAGTATCATCAAGATCGGGTGAAAAAATATTTGCTGGGATTTCGGAAACTCGTTAATTCTTAGAAGCTTGGCCAACCCTCTAAATGAAATTGCTTTTCCTCAGTCTGTGCCAAGGGCTACTTGAATAGGAAACAAACCATAGAGACAAAACTGAGAACTCCTTTATTTTGTCAAGATTCAAAGAGCTTCTACGAACTATGGTGGATTTAGAGTTCCAAATTCATCTATCTATATAGGAGAGAGCAGAGTGAAACCTCAATATAAAACTGCTACTGTAGGCGAACGCTTCAACCTAGAAGAACAAAATTTGGTGAGCCAAGTGGGATTTGTGAACTGATCATTACCACCAAGGATCATCAAGATTGGGTGAAAAAATATTTGCTGGAAAATCGGAAACTCATTAATTCTTAGAAGCTTGGCAGCCCCTCTAGATGAAAGTGCTTTTCCACAGTCTGTGCCTAGGGCTACATGAAAATGAAACAAACTATAGAGAAAAAACTGAGAACTTCTTTATATTGTCAAGTTTATAAGAGCTACTTCGAACCATGTTGGATTTAGAGTTCCAAATTCATCTATCTATATAGGAGAGAACAGAGTGAAACCTAAATATAAAAACTGCTACTGTAGACGAACGCTTCAACCTAGAAGAACAAAATTTGGTGAGCCAAGTGGGATTTTTGTACTGATCATTACCACCAAGCATCATCAAGATTAGGTGAAAAAATTTTTGGTAGTATTTCGGAAACTCGTTAATTCTTAGAAGCTTGGCAACCCTTCTCAATGAAAGTAATTTTCAACTGTCTGTGCCTACGGCTACTTGAAGAGGAAACAAACCATAGAGACAAAACTGAGAACTCCTTTATTTTGTCAAGATTCAAAGAGCTACTAGGAACCATGTTGGATTTAGAGTTCCAAATTCATCTATCTATATACGAGAGAGCAGAGGGAAACCTAAATATAAAAACTGCTACTCTAGACGAACGCTTCAACATAGAAGAACAAAATTTGGTGAGCCAAGTCGGATTTGTGTACTGATCATTACCACCAAGTATCATCAAGATTGGGTGAAAAAATATTTGCTGGGATTTCGGAAACTCGTTAATTCTTAGAAGCTTGGCCAACCCTCTAAATGAAATTGCTTTTCCTCAGTCTGTGCCAAGGGCTACTTGAAAAGGAAACAAACCATAGAGACAAAACTGAGAACTCCTTTATTTTGTCAAGTTTCAAAGAGCTACTACGAACCATGTTGGATTTAGAGTTCCAAATTCATCTATCTATATAGGAGACAACAGAGGGAAACCTAAATATAATAACTGACACTGTAGACGAACGCTTCAACATAGAAGAACAAAATATGGTGAGCCAAGTGGGATTTGTGAACTGATCATTACCAGCAAGTATCATCAAGATTGGGAGAAAAAATATTTGCTGGTATTTCGGAAACTCGTTAATTCATAGAAGCTTGGCAACCCCTCTCAATGAAAGTGCTTTTCCACAGTCTGTGCATAGGGCTACTTGAATAGGAAACAAAGAATAGAGACAAAACTGAGAACTCCTTTATTTTGTCAAGTTTCAAAGAGCTACTACAAACCATGTTGGATTTAGAGTTCCAAATTCATCTATCTATATAGGAGAGAACAGAGGGAAACCTAAATATAAAAACTGCTACTGTACACGAATGCTTCAACCTAGAAAAACAAAATTTCGTGAGCCAAGTGGGATTTGTGTAATGATCATTACCACAAAGTATCTTGAAGATTGGGTGAAAAAATATGTGCTGGTATTTCGTAAACTTGATAATTCTTAGAAGCTTGGCAACCTCTCTCAATGAGGGTGCTTTTCCACAGTCTGTGCTTAGGGCTACTTAAAGAGGAAACAAACCATAGAGACAAAACTGACAACTCCTTTATTTTGTCAAGTTTCAAAGAGCTACTACACACCATGTTGGATTAGAGTTCCATATTCATCTATCTATATAGGAGAGAACAGAGGGAAACCTAAATATAAAAACTGCTACTGTAGACGAACGCTTCAACCTAGAAGAACAAAATTTTGGTGAGCCAAATTGGAGTTGTGTACTGATCATTACCACTACGGATAATGAAGATTGGGTGAAAAAATATTTGCTGGAATATCGGAAACTGGTTAATTCTTAGAAGCTTGGTAGCCCCTCTCGATGAAAGTGCTTTTTCCACAGTCTTTGCCTGGGGCTACTTGAAAAGGAAACAAACCATGGAGAAAAAACAGAGAACTCCTTTATATTGTCAAGTTTCCAAGAGCTAATACGAACCATGTTGGATTTAGAGTTTCAAATTCATCTCTGTATATAGGAGAGAATAGAGGGAAACCTAAATATAAAAACTGCTAATGTAGACGAACGCTTCAACCTAGAAGAACAAAAATTTGGTGGGCCAAGTGGGATTTGTGTACTGATCATTACCACCAAGTATCATGAAGATTAGGTGAAAAAATTTTTGCTGGTATTTCGGAAACTCGTTAATTCTTAGAAGCTTGGCAACCCTTCTCAATGAAAGTAATTTTCAACTGTCTGTGCCTAGGGCTACTTGAAGAGGAAACAAACCATAGAGACAAAACTGAGAACTCCTTTATTTTGTCTAGATTCAAAGAGCTACTACAAACCATGTTGGATTTAGAGTTCCAAATTCATCTATCTATATACAATAGAGCAGAGGGAAACCTAAATATAAAAACTGCTACTGTAGACGAACGCTTCAAACTAGAAGAACAAAATATGGTGAGCCAAGTGGGATTTGTGTACTGATCATTACCACCAAGTATCATCAAGATTGGGTGAAAAAATATTTGCTGGTATATCGGAAACTCGATAATTCTTAGAAGCTTGTCAACCCCTCTCAATGAAAGTGCTTTTCAACAGTCTGCACATAGGGATACTTGAAGAGGAAACAAACCATAGAGACAAAACTGAGAACTCCTTTATTTTGTCAAGTTTCAAAGAGCTACTACACACCAAGTTGGATTTAGA
>NW_027516083.1:0-65936 GCF_048772815.1 Callospermophilus lateralis
AGTTACCGAAATACCAGCAAATATTTTTTCACCCCAAACTTGATGATACGTGGTCATAATGATCAGTACACAAATCCCACTTGACTCACCAAATGTTGTTCTTCTAGGTTGAAGCGTTCGTTTACAGTAGCAGATTTTACTTTTAGGTTTCACTCTGTTCTCTCCTATATAGATTGATGAATTTGGAACTCTAAATACAACATGGTGTGTACTAGCCTTTTGAAAGTTGACAAATAAAGTAGTTCTCAGTTTTGTCTCTATGGTGTGTTTCCTCTTCAACTAGCCCTTAGAGGAGACTGTGGAAAAGCACTTTCATTGAAAGGGTTTGCCAAGCTTCCAAGAAATTAAGATTTCCGAAATATCAGCAAATATTTTTTCACCCAAACTTGATGATACCTGGTGGTAATGACAAGTACACAAAGCCCACTTGGCTCACCAAATTTTGTTCTTCTATGTTCAAGCGTTTGTTTACAGTAGCAGTTTTATTTTTAGGTTTCACTTTGTTCTCTCCTATATAGATAGATGAATTTGGAACTCTAAATACAACATGGTTTGTAGTAGCTTTTGAATCACGACATAATAAAGGAGTTCTCAGTTTTGTCTCTATGGTTGTTTCCTCTTCAAGTAGCCCTAGGGATATACTGTTGAAAAGCACTTTCATTGAAAGGGTTTTCCAAGCTTCCAAGAAATTACGAGTTTCCGAAATACCAGCAAATATTTTTTTCACCCAATCTGGATGTCTCGTGGTGGTAATGACAAGTACACTTGGCTCACCAAATTTTGTTCTTCTAGGTTTAAGCGTTCATCTACAGTAGCAGTTTTAATGTATGTTTCTCTCTGTTGTCTCCAATATAGATAGATGAATTTGGAACTCTAATTCCAACATGGTTTGTAGTAGCTATTTGAAACTTGACAAAATAAATTAGTTCTCAGTTTTGTCTCTATGGTGTGTTTCCACTTCAAGTAGCCCTAGGCACAGACTGTGGAAAAGCACTTTCATTGAGAGGGGTTGCCAACCTTCTAAAAAATAACGAGTTTCTGAAATAGCAGCAAATATTTTTTCACCCAATCTTGATGATACGTGGTGGTAATGATCAGTACACAAATCCCACTTGGCTCACCAAATTTTCTTCTTCTAGGTAGAAGCGTTTCTCTACAGTAGCAGTTTTTATATTTCGGTTTCCCTCTGTTCTCTCCTATATTGATTGATGAATTTGGAACTCCAAATCCATCATGGTTTGTAGTAGCTCTTGGAAACTTGACAAAAAAACGGAGTTCTCAGTTTTGTTTCTATCGTTTTTCCTCTTCAAGTTGCCCTAAGCAGAGACAGTGGAAAAGGACTTTTATTGAAAGAGTTGCCAAGCTTAAAAAAATTACGAGTTTCCGAAATACCAGGAAATATTTTTTCACCCAATCTTGATGATACGTGGTGGTAATGATCAGTACACAAATCCCACTTGGCTCACCAAAATTTCTTCTTCTAGGTTGAAGCGTTCGTCTACAGTAGCAGTTTTATATGTAGGTTTCACTCTGTTCTCTCTTATATATATACATGAAATTGGAACTCTAAATCCAACATGGTTTGTAGTAGCTCTTTGAAACTTGACAAAATAGAGTAGTTCTCATTTTTTCTCTATGGTTTGGTTCCTCTTCAAGAAACCCTAGCCACAGACTGTGGAAAAGCACCTTCATTGAAAGAGGTTGCCAAGCTTCTAAGAAATAACGAGTTTCAGCAATAGCAGCAAATGTTTTTTCACCCAATCTTGATGATACTTGGTGGTAATGATCAGTACACAAATCACACTAGGCTCACCAAATTTTGTTCTTCTAGGTTGAAGCGTTCGTCTACAGTAGCAGTTTTTATAGTTAGGTTTCCCTCTGTTCTCTCCTATATAGATAGATGAATTTGGAACTCTAAATCCAACATGGTTTGTAGTAGCTCATTGAAACTTGACAAAATAAAGGAGTTCTCAGTTTTTGTCTCTATGGTTTGTTTCCTTTTCAAGTAGCCCTAGGCACAGACTGTGGAAAAGCACATTTATTGAGAGGGGTTGCCAAGCTTCCAAGAAAGAACGAGTTACCGAAATACCAGCAAATATTTTTTCACCCAAACTTGATGATACGTGGTCATAATGATCAGTACACAAATCCCACTTGACTCACCAAATGTTGTTCTTCTAGGTTGAAGCGTTCGTTTACAGTAGCAGATTTTACTTTTAGGTTTCACTCTGTTCTCTCCTATATAGATTGATGAATTTGGAACTCTAAATACAACATGGTGTGTACTAGCCTTTTGAAAGTTGACAAATAAAGTAGTTCTCAGTTTTGTCTCTATGGTGTGTTTCCTCTTCAACTAGCCCTTAGAGGAGACTGTGGAAAAGCACTTTCATTGAAAGGGTTTGCCAAGCTTCCAAGAAATTAAGATTTCCGAAATATCAGCAAATATTTTTTCACCCAAACTTGATGATACCTGGTGGTAATGACAAGTACACAAAGCCCACTTGGCTCACCAAATTTTGTTCTTCTATGTTCAAGCGTTTGTTTACAGTAGCAGTTTTATTTTTAGGTTTCACTTTGTTCTCTCCTATATAGATAGATGAATTTGGAACTCTAAATACAACATGGTTTGTAGTAGCTTTTTGAATCACGACATAATAAAGGAGTTCTCAGTTTTGTCTCTATGGTTTGTTTCCTCTTCAAGTAGCCCTAGGGATATACTGTTGAAAAGCACTTTCATTGAAAGGGTTTTCCAAGCTTCCAAGAAATTACGAGTTTCCGAAATACCAGCAAATATTTTTTCACCCAATCTGGATGTCTCGTGGTGGTAATGACAAGTACACTTGGCTCACCAAATTTTGTTCTTCTAGGTTTAAGCGTTCATCTACAGTAGCAGTTTTAATGTATGTTTCTCTCTGTTGTCTCCAATATAGATAGATGAATTTGGAACTCTAATTCCAACATGGTTTGTAGTAGCTATTTGAAACTTGACAAAATAAATTAGTTCTCAGTTTTGTCTCTATGGTGTGTTTCCACTTCAAGTAGCCCTAGGCACAGACTGTGGAAAAGCACTTTCATTGAGAGGGGTTGCCAACCTTCTAAAAAATAACGAGTTTCTGAAATAGCAGCAAATATTTTTTCACCCAATCTTGATGATACGTGGTGGTAATGATCAGTACACAAATCCCACTTGGCTCACCAAATTTTCTTCTTCTAGGTAGAAGCGTTTCTCTACAGTAGCAGTTTTTATATTTCGGTTTCCCTCTGTTCTCTCCTATATTGATTGATGAATTTGGAACTCCAAATCCATCATGGTTTGTAGTAGCTCTTGGAAACTTGACAAAAAAACGGAGTTCTCAGTTTTGTTTCTATCGTTTTTTCCTCTTCAAGTTGCCCTAAGCAGAGACAGTGGAAAAGGACTTTTATTGAAAGAGTTGCCAAGCTTAAAAAAATTACGAGTTTCCGAAATACCAGGAAATATTTTTTCACCCAATCTTGATGATACGTGGTGGTAATGATCAGTACACAAATCCCACTTGGCTCACCAAAATTTCTTCTTCTAGGTTGAAGCGTTCGTCTACAGTAGCAGTTTTATATGTAGGTTTCACTCTGTTCTCTCTTATATATATACATGAAATTGGAACTCTAAATCCAACATGGTTTGTAGTAGCTCTTTGAAACTTGACAAAATAGAGTAGTTCTCATTTTTTCTCTATGGTTTGGTTCCTCTTCAAGAAACCCTAGCCACAGACTGTGGAAAAGCACCTTCATTGAAAGAGGTTGCCAAGCTTCTAAGAAATAACGAGTTTCAGCAATAGCAGCAAATGTTTTTTCACCCAATCTTGATGATACTTGGTGGTAATGATCAGTACACAAATCACACTAGGCTCACCAAATTTTGTTCTTCTAGGTTGAAGCGTTCGTCTACAGTAGCAGTTTTTATAGTTAGGTTTCCCTCTGTTCTCTCCTATATAGATAGATGAATTTGGAACTCTAAATCCAACATGGTTTGTAGTAGCTCATTGAAACTTGACAAAATAAAGGAGTTCTCAGTTTTTGTCTCTATGGTTTGTTTCCTTTTCAAGTAGCCCTAGGCACAGACTGTGGAAAAGCACATTTATTGAGAGGGGTTGCCAAGCTTCCAAGAAAGAACGAGTTACCGAAATACCAGCAAATATTTTTTCACCCAAACTTGATGATACGTGGTCATAATGATCAGTACACAAATCCCACTTGACTCACCAAATGTTGTTCTTCTAGGTTGAAGCGTTCATTTACAGTAGCAGATTTTACTTTTAGGTTTCACTCTGTTCTCTCCTATATAGATTGATGAATTTGGAACTCTAAATACAACATGGTGTGTACTAGCCTTTTGAAAGTTGACAAATAAAGTAGTTCTCAGTTTTGTCTCTATGGTGTGTTTCCTCTTCAACTAGCCCTTAGAGGAGACTGTGGAAAAGCACTTTCATTGAAAGGTTTTGCCAAGCTTCCAAGAAATTAAGATTTCCGAAATATCAGCAAATATTTTTTCACCCAAACTTGATGATACCTGGTGGTAATGACAAGTACACAAAGCCCACTTGGCTCACCAAATTTTGTTCTTCTATGTTCAAGCGTTTGTTTACAGTAGCAGTTTTATTTTTAGGTTTCACTTTGTTCTCTCCTATATAGATAGATGAATTTGGAACTCTAAATACAACATGGTTTGTAGTAGCTTTTTGAATCACGACATAATAAAGGAGTTCTCAGTTTTTTCTCTATGGTTTGTTTCCTCTTCAAGTAGCCCTAGGGATATACTGTTGAAAAGCACTTTCATTGAAAGGGTTTTCCAAGCTTCCAAGAAATTACGAGTTTCCGAAATACCAGCAAATATTTTTTCACCCAATCTGGATGTCTCGTGGTGGTAATGACAAGTACACTTGGCTCACCAAGTTTTGTTCTTCTAGGTTTAAGCGTTCATCTACAATAGCAGTTTTTATATGTAGGATTCACTCTGTTCCCTCCCATATAGATAGCTGAATTTGGTACTCTAAATCCAACATGGTTTGTAGTAGCTCTTTGAAACTTGACAAAATAAAGTCGTTCTCAGTTTTGTCTATATGGTGTGTTTCCACTTCAAGTAGCCCTAGGCACAGACTGTGGAAAAGCACTTTCATTGAGAGGGGTTGCCAAGCTTCCAAGAAATAACGAGTTTCCGAAATTCCAGCAATTATTTTTTCACAAAATCTTGATGATACGTGGTGGTAATGATGAGTACACAAATTCCACTTGGCTCTCCAAATTTTGTTCTTCTAGGTTGAAGCGTTCGTCTACAGTAGCAGTTTTTATATTTAGGTTTCCCTCTGTTCTCTCCTATATAGATAGATGAATTTGAAATTCTAAATCCAACATGGTTTGTAGTAGCTCTTTGAAACTTGACAAAATAGAGTAGTTCTCATTTTTTCTCTATGGTTTGGTTCCTGTTCAAGTAGCCCTAGGCAGAGATTGTGGAAATGCACTTTCATTGAAAGGGGTTGCCAAGATTAAAATAATTTACGACTTTCCAAAGTACCAGCAAATATTTTTTCATGCAATCTTGATGATACGTGGTGGCAATGACATGTAGACAAATCCCACTTGGCTCAACAAATTTTGTTCTTCTAGGTTGAACCCTTCGTTTAGAGTAGCAGTTTTTATTTTTAGGTTTCACTCTGTTCTCTCAAATATAGATAGATGAATTTGGAACTCTAAATCCAACATGGTTTGTAGTAGCTCTTTGAAACTTGACAAAATAAAGGAGTTCTCAGTTTTGTCTCTATGGTTTGTTTCCTCTTCAAGTAGCCCTAGGCACAGACTGTGGAAAAACACTTTCATTGAGAGGGGTTGCCAAGCTTCTAAGAAATAACGAGTTTCCGAAATACCAGCAAATATTTTTTCACCCAATCTTGATGATACTTGGTGGTAATGACAAGTAAAAAATCCCACTTGGCTCACCAAATTTTGTTTTTCTAGGTTGAAGCGTTCGTTTACAGTAGCAGCTTTTATATTTAGGTTTCCCTATGTTCTCTCCTATATAGATAAATGAATTTGGTACTCTAAATCCAACATGCTTTGCAGTAGCTCTTTGAAACTTGACAAAATAAAGTAGCTCTCAGTTTTGTCTCTATGGTTTGTTTCCTCTTCAAGTATCCCTAGGGACAGACTGTGGAAAAGCACTTTCATTGAGAGGGGTTGCAAGCATCTAAGAAATAACGAGTTTCCGAAATACCAGCAAATATTATTTCACCTAATCTTGATGTTACGTGGAGGTAATGAAAAGTGCACAATTCCCACTTGGCTCACCAAATTTTGTTCCTCTGGGTTGATGCGTTCGTTTACAATAGCAGTTTTTATTTTTAGGTTTCACTTTGTTCTCTCCTATATAGATAGATGAATTTGGAACTCTAAATCCAACATGGTTTGTAGTAGCTCTGTGAAACTTGACAAAATACAGGAGTTCTCAGTTTTGTCTCTATGGTTTGTTTCCTCTTCAAGTAGCCCTAGGCACAGACTGTGGAAAAGCACTTTCATTGAAAGGGGTTGCCAAGCTTCCAAGAAATAACGAGTTTCCGAAATACCAGCAAATATTTTTTCACCAATCTTGATGATACTTGGTGCTAATGACAAGTATACAAAGCCCACTTGGCTCACCAAATTTTGTTCTTCTAGGTTGAAGCGTTCGTTGACAGTAGCAGTTTTTATTTTTAGGTTTCTCTCTGTTCTTTCCTATATAGAAAGATGAATTTGGAACTCTAAATTCAACATGGTTTGTAGTAGCTTTTTGAATCTTGACAAAATAAAGGAGTTCTCAGTTTTGTCTCTATGGTTTGTTTCCTCTTCAAGTAGCCCTAAGCAGAGACTGTGGAAAAGCACTTTCATTGAAAGGGGTCGCCAAGCTTCCAGAAATTACGAGTTTCCGAAATACCAGCATATATTTTTTCACCCAATCTTGATGTTACGAGTTGTTAATGACAAGTACACAAATCCCACTTGGCTCACCAAATTTTGTTCTTCTAGGTTGAAGCGTTCGTATACAGTAGCAGTTTTTATTTTCAGGTTACACTCTTTTCTCTCCTACATAGATAGATGAATTTGGGACTCTAAATCCAACATGGTTTGTAGTAGCTATTTGAAACTTGACAAAATAAAGGAGTTCTCAGTTTTGTCTCTATGTTTTGTTTCCTCCTCAAGTAGCCCTAGGCACATACTGTAAAAAAGCACTTTCATTGAGAGGGGTTGCCAAGCTTCTAAAAAATAACGAGTTTCTGAAATAGCAACAAATATTTTTTCACCCAAACTTGATGATACGTGGTGGTAATGATCAGTACACAAATCCCACTTGGCTCACCAATTTGTGTTCTTCTAGGTTGAAGCGTTCGTCTACAGTAGCAGTTTTTATATGTTGGTTTCACTCTGTTCTCTCTTATACAGAAAGATGAATTTGGAACTCTAAATCCAACATGGTTTGTAGGAGCTCTTTGAAACTTGACAAAATAAAGGAGTTCTCAGTTTTGTGTCTATGGTTTGTTTCCTCTTCAAGAATCCCTAGGCACAGACTGTGGAAAAGCACTTTCATTGAAAGGGGTTGCCAAGCTTCCAGGAAATTACGAGTTTCCGATATACGAGCAAATATTTTTTGACCCAAACTTGATGATACTTGGTGGTAATGATCGGAACACAAATCCCACTTTACTCACCAAATTTTGTTCTTCTAGTTTGAAGCGTTGGTTTACAGTAGCAGTTTATATTTTTAGGTTTCCCTCTGTACTCTCCTATATAGATAGATCAATTTGGAACTCTAAATCCAACGTGGTTTGTAGTAGCTCTTTGAAACTTGACAAAAAAAAGGAGTTCTCATTTTTGTCTCTACGGTTTGTTTCCTCTTCAAGTTGCCCTAAGCAGAGATTGTGGAAATGCACTTTCATTGAGAGGGGTTGCCAAGCTTAAAAGAAATTACGAGTTTCCGAAATACCAACAAATATTTTTACACCCAATCTTGATGATACGTGGTGGTAATGACAAGTGCACATATCCCACTTGGCTAACCAAATTTGGTTCTTCTATGTTGAAGCGTTCGTCTACAGTAGCAGTTTTTATATGTAGGTTTCACTCTGTTCTCTTTTATATAGATAGTAGAAATTAGAACTCTAAATCCAACATGTTTTGTAGTAGCTCTTTGAAACTTGACAAAATAGAGTAGTTCTCATTTTTTTTCTCTATGGTTTGGTTCCTTTTCAAGAAACCCCAGCCACAGGCTGTGGAAAAGCACCTTCATTGAAAGGGGTTGCCAAGCTTCCAAGAAATAACGAGTTTCCGAAATACCAGCAAATATTTTTTCAGCCAATCTTGATGATACTTGGTGGTAATGATCAGTTCACCAATCCCACTTGACTCAGCAAATTTTGTTCTTCTAGGTTGAAGCGTTCATTTACAGTAGCAGTAAATATTTTTAGGTTTCTCTCTCTTCTCTCCTATATTGATAGATGAATTGGGAACTCTAAATCCATCATGGTTTGTAGTAGCTCTTGGAAAATTGACAAAAAAAACGGAGTTCTCAGTTTTGTCTCTATCATTTTTTCCTCTTCAATTTGCCCTAAGCAGAGACTGTGGAAAAGGACTTTTTTTGAAAGGGTTGCCAAGCTGAATAGAAATTACGAGTTTCCGAAATAACAGGAAATATTTTTTCACCCAATCTTGATGATACTTGGTGGTAATCATCGGAACAAAAATCCCACTTGACTCACCAAATTTTGTTCTTCTAGTTTGAAGCGTTCGTTTACAGTATCAGTTTATGTTTTCTGTGTTTCCGTCTGTTCTCTCCTATATAGATAGATGAATTAGGAACTCTAAATTCAACATGGTTTGTAGTAGCCCATTGAAACTTGACAAGTAAAAGTTGTTCCCAGTTTTGTCTCTATGGTTTGTTTCCTCTTCAAGTTGCCCTAAGCAGAGACCGTGGAAAAGCACTTTCATTGAAAGGGGTTGCCAAGCTTCCAAGATATTACGAGTTTCCGAAATACCAGCAAATATTTTTAACCCAATTTGAAGATACGTGGTGGTAATGACCAGTACACAAATCCCACGTGGCTCACCCAATTTTGTTCTTCTAGGTTGAAGCGTTCGTCTACAGTAGCAGTTTTTATATTTAGGTTTCACACAATTCTCTTCTATATAGATTATGAATTTGGAACTCTAAATCGAACATGGTTTGTAGTTGCTCTATGAAACTTCAAAAATAATGGAGTTCTCAGTTTCATCTCTATGGTTTGTTTCCTCTTCAAGTAGCCCTAAGCAGAGACTGTGGAAAAGCACTTTCATTGAAAGTGGTTGCCAAGCTTCCAAGAAATTACGAGTTTCCGAAATACCAACAAATATTTTTTCACCAAATCTTGATGATACCAGGTGGTAATGACAAGTACACAAAGCCCACTTGGCTCACCAAATTTTGTTCTTCTAGGTTGAAGTGTTCGTTTAGAGTAGCAGTTTTTATTTTTAGGTTTCTCTCTGTTCTATCATATATATATAGATGAATTTGGAACTCTAAATCCAACATGGTTTGTAGTAGCTTTTTGAATCTTGACAAAAGAAAGGAGTTCTCAGTTTTGTCTCTATAGTTTGTTTCCTCTTCAAGTAGCCCTAGGCACAGACTGTGGAAAAGCAATTACATTGAAAGGTCTTGAAAAGCTTCCAAGAAATAACGAGTTTCCGAAATACCAGCAAATTTTTTTTCACCCAATCTTGATGATACGTGGTGGTAATGACAAGTACACAAAGCCCACTTGGCTCACCAAATTGTGTTCTTCTAGATTGAAGCGTTCGTCTACAGTAGCAGTTTTTTATATTTAGGTTTTACTCTGTTATCTCCAATATAGATAGATGAATTTGGAACTCTAAATACAACATGGTTTGTAGTAGCTCTTTGAAACTTGACGAAATAAAGCAGTTCTCAGTTTTGTCTCTATGATTTGTTTCCTCTTCAAGTAGCCGTAGGCACAGACTGTGGAGAAGCACTTTCATTGAAAGAGGTTGCCAAGTCTAAGAAATAACGAGTTTTTCATATACTAGGAAATATTTTTTCACCCAATCTTCATGATACTTCGTGGTAATGATCAGTACACAAATTCCACTTGGCTCACCAAATTTTGTTCTTCTAGGTTGAAGCGTTCGTTTACAGTAGCAGTTTATATTCTTAGGTTTCCCTCTGTTATCTCCTATACAGATAGATGAATTTGGAACTCTAAATCCAATATGGTTTGTAGTAGCTCTTTGAAACTTGACAAAATAAAGGAGTTCTCAGTTTTTTCTCTATGGTTTTTTTCCTCTTCAAGTAGTCCTAGGGACTGTGGAAAAGAACTTTCATTGAGAGGGGTTGGCAAGCTTCTAAGAAATAACAATTTCCGAAATACCAGCAAATATTTTTTCACCCAAAATTGATGATACTTGGTGGTAATGATCAGTACACAAATCCCAATTGGCTCACCAAATTTTGTTCTTATAGGTTGAAGCGTTTGTCTACAGTAGCAGTTTTTATATTTTGGTTTCAGTCTGTTTTCTCCTATATAGATAGATGAATTTGGAACACTAAATCCAATATGGTTTGTAGTACCTCTTTGAAACTTGACAAATAAAGGAGTTCTCAGTTTTGTCTCTATGGTTTGTTTCCTCTTAAAGAAGCCCTAGGCACAGAATGTGGAAAAGCAATTTCATTGAGAGGGGTTGCCAAGCTTAAAAGTAATTACTAGTTTCCGAAATACCAACAAATATTTTTTCACCCAATCTTGATGATACGTGGTGGAAATGACAAGTGCACATATCCCACTTGGCTCACCAAATTTGGTTCTTCTGGGTTGATGCGTTCGTCCAAAGTAGCAGTTTTTATATGTAGGTTTCAATCTGTTCTCTCTTACATAGATAGATGAAATTGGAACTCTAAATCCAACATGGTTTGTAGTAGCTCTTTTAAACTTGACAAAATAGAGTAGTTCTCATTTTTTTCTCTACGGTTTGGTTCCTCTTCAAGTAGCCCTAGGCACACAATGTGGAAATGCACTTTCATTAAGAGGGGTTGCCATGCTTCTAAGAAATAACGATTTTCCCAAATACCAGCAAACATTTTTTCACCCAATCTTCATGATACTTGGTGGTAATGATCACTACACAAATCCCACTTGATCACCAAATTTTGTTCTTCTAGGTTGAAGCGTTCGTCTACAGTAGCAGTTTTTATTTTTAGGTTTCACTCTGTTCTCTCCAATATAGATAGATGAATTTGGAACTCTAAATCCAACATGGTTTGTAGTAGTTCTTTGAAACTTGACAAAATAAAGGAGTTCTCAGTTTTGTCTCTATGGTTTGTTTCCTCTTCAAGTAGCCCTATGCAGAGACTGTGGAAAAACACTTTCATTGAGAGGGGTTGCCAAGCTTCTAAGAAATAACGAGTTTCCGAAATACCAGCAAATATTATTTCACCTAATCTTGATGATACGTGGAGGTAATGAAAAGTGCACAATTCCCACTTGGCTCACCAAATTTTGTTCGTCTAGGTTGATGCGTTCATTTACAATAGCAGTTTTTATTTTTAGCTTTCACTTTGTTCTCTCCTATATAGATAGATGAATTTGGAACTCTAAAACCAACATGGTTTGTAGTAGCTCTGTGAAACTTGACAAAATACAGGAGTTCTCAGTTTTGTCTCTATGGTTTGTTTCCTCTTCAAGTAGCCCTAGGCACAGACTGTGGAAAAGCACTTTCATTGAAAGGGGTTGCCAAGCTTCCAAGAAATAACGAGTTTCCGAAATACCAGCAAATATTTTTTCACCAATCTTGATGATACTTGGTGGTAATGACAAGTATACAAAGCCCACTTGGCTCACCAAATTTTGTTCTTCTAGGTTGAAGCGTTCATTGACAGTAGCAGTTTTTATTTTTAGGTTTCTCTCTGTTCTCTCCTATATAGAAAGATGAATTTGGAATTCTAAATTCAACATGGTTTGTAGTAGCTTTTTGAATCTTGACAAAATAAAGGAGTTCTCAGTTTTGTCTCTATGGTTTGTTTCCTCTTCAAGTAGCCCTAAGGAGACTGTGGAAAAGCACTTTCATTGAAAGGGGTCGCCAAGCTTCCAGAAATTACGAGTTTCCGAAATACCAGCAAATATTTTTTCAGCCAATCTTGATGTTACGAGTTGTTAATGACAAGTACACAAATCCCACTTGGCTCACCAAATTTTGTTCTTCTAGGTTGAAGCATTCGTATACAGTAGCAGTTTTTATTTTCAGGTTACACTCTTTTCTCTCCTATATAGATAGATGAATTTCGAACTCTAAATCCAACATGGTTTGTAGTAGCTCTTTGAAACTTGACAAAATAAAGGAGTTCTCAGTTTTTTCTCTATGTTTTGTTTCCTCCTCAAGTAGCCCTAGGCACATACTGTAAAAAAGCACTTTCATTGAGAGGGGTTGCCAAGCTTCTAAGAAATAACGAGTTTCTGAAATACCAGCAAATATTTTTTCACCCAATTTTGATGATACGTGGTGGTAATGACAAGTACACAAATCTCACTTGGCTCACCAAATTTTGTTCTTCTAGATTTAAGCGTTCGTCTACAGTAGCAGTTTTTATGTATGTTTCTCTCTGTTGTCTCCTATATAGATAGATGAATTTGGAACTCTAATTCCAACATGGTTTGTAGTAGCTATTTGAAACATGACAAAATAATGTAGTTCTCAGTTTTGTCTCTATGATGTGTTTCCACTTCAAGTAGCCCTAAGCACAGACTGTGGAAAAGCACTTTCATTGAGAGGGGTTGACAAGCTTCTAAAAAATAACGAGTTTCTGAAATAGCAACAAATATTTTTTCATCCAAACTTCATGATTAGTGGTGGTAATGATCAGTACACAAATCCCACTTGGCTCACCAATTTGTGTTCTTCTAGGTTGAAGCGTTCGTCTACAGTAGCAGTTTTTATATGTTGGTTTCACTCTGTTCTCTCTTATACAGATAGATGAATTGGGAACTCTAAATCCAACATGGTTTGTAGGAGCTCTTTGAAACTTGACAAAATAAAGGAGTTCTCAGTTTTGTGTCTATGGTTTGTTTCCTCTTCAAGAATCCCTAGGCACAGACTGTGGAAAAGCACTTTCATTGAAAGGGGTTGCCAATCTTCCAGGAAATTACGAGATTCCGATATACGAGCAAATATTTTTTTACCCAAACTTGATGATACTTGGTGGTAATGATCGGAACACAAATCCCACTTTACTCACCAAATTTTGTTCTTCTAGTTTGAAGCGTTGGTTTACAGTAGCAGTTTATATTTTTAGGTTTCCCTCTGTACTCTCCTATATAGATAGATCAATTTGGAACTCTAAATCCAACGTGGTTTGTAGTAGCTCTTTGAAACTTGACAAAAAAAAGGAGTTCTCATTTTTGACTCTACGGTTGGTTTCCTCTTCAAGTTGCCCTAAGCAGAGATTGTGGAAATGCACTTTCATTGAAAGTGGTGCCAAGATTAAAATAAATGACGAGTTTCCAATATACCAGCAAATATTTTTTCACGCAATCCTGATGATACGTGGTGGCAATGACAAGTACACAAATCCCACTTGGCTCACCAAATTTTGATCATCTCGGTTGAAGCGTTTGTTTACAGTAGCAATTTCTATTTTTAGGTTTAACTCTGTTCTCTCCTATACAAATTGATGAATTTGGAACTCTAAATCCAACATAGTTTGCAGTAGCTCTTTGAAACTTGACAAAATAAAGGAGTTCTAGTTTTGTCTCTATGGTTTCTTTCCTCATTAAGTAGACCTAAGCACAGACTGTGGAAAAGGACTTTCATTGAGAGGGGTTGCCAAGCATCTAAGAAATAACGAGTTTTCGAAATTCCAGCAAATATTTTTTCACCCAATCTTGATGATACGTGGTGGTAATGACAAGTGCACATATCCCACTTGGCTAACCAAATTTGGTTCTTCTCGGTTGAAGCGTTCGTCTACAGTAGCAGTTTTTATAAGTAGGTTTCACTCTGTTCTCTCTTACATAGATAGATGAAATTGGAACTCTAAATCCAACATGGTTTGTAGTAGCTCTTTGAAACTTGACAAAGTAGAGTAGTTCTCATTTTTTTCTCTATGGTTTGGTTCCTCTTCAAGTCGCCCTAGGCACAGACTGTGGAAAAGCAATTTCATAGAGAGGGGTTGCCAAGCATTTTAAGAAATAACGAGTTTCCGAAATACCAGCAAATATTTTTTCACCCAATGTTGATGATACTTGGTGGTAATGATCAGAACACAAATCCCACTTGTCTCACCTAATTTTGTTCTTCTGGTTTGAAGCATTCCTCTACAATAGCAGTTTTTATTTTTGGGATTCACTCTGTTCTCTCCTATATAGACAGATGAATTTGGAACTCTAAATCCAACATGGTTTGTAGTAGCTCTTCGAAACTTGAAAAAATAAAGGTGTTCTCAGTTTTGTCTCTATGGTTTGTTTACTCTTCAAGTAGCCCTAGGCACAGACTGTGGAAAAGCACTTTCATTGAGAGGGGTTGCCAAGCTTCTAAGAAATAACGAGTTTCCGAAAAACCAGCAAATATTTTTTCACCCAATCTTGATGATACGTGGTGGTAATGATCAGGACACAAATCCCACTTGGCTCACCAAATTTTCTTCTTCTATGTTGATGCGTGCATTTAGAGTAGCAGTTTTTATATTTAGGTTTCACTCTGTTCTCTCCTATATTGATAGATGAATTTGGAACTCTAAATACAACATGGTTTGTAGTAGCTCTTTGACACTTGACAAAATAAACGAGTTCTCAGTTTTTTCTCTATGGTTTGTTTCCTCTTCAAGTAGTCCTAGGCACAGACTGTAGAAAAGCACTTTCATTGGGAGGGGTTGCCAAGCTTCTAAGAAATAACGAGTTTCCGAATTACCAGCAAATATTTTTTTCACCCAATCTTGATGATACCTGGTGGTAATGATTGGTACATAAATCTCACTTGAATTACCAAATTTTGTTCTTCTAGGTTGAAGCGTTTGTTTACAGTAGCAGTTTATATTTTTAAGTTCCCTCTGTTCTCTCCTATATAGATAGATGAATTTGGAACTCTAAATCCAACATGGTTTGTAGTAGCTCTTTGAAACTTGACAAAATAAAGGAGTTCTCAGTTTTGTCTCTATGGTTTGTTTCCGCTTCATGTAGCCCTAAGCAGAGACTGTGGAAAAGCACTTTCATTGAAAGGGGTTGCCAAGCTTCCAAGAAATTCCGAGTTTCCGAAATTCCAGCAAATATTTTTTCACCAATGTTTATGATACGTGGTGGTAATGACAAGTACACAAATCCCACTTGGCTCACCAAATTTTGTTCTCCTAGTTTGAAGCGTTCGTTTACAGTAGCAGTTTTTATTTTTAGGTTTCACTCTGTTCTCTCCTATATAGACAGATGAATTTGGAACTCTAAATCCAATATTGTTTGCAGTAGCTCTTTGAAACTTGACAAAATAAAGGAGTGTTCAGTTTTGTCTCTATGATTTGTTTCCGCTTAAAGTAGTCCTAAGCAGAGACTGTGGAAAAGCACTTTCATTGAGAGAGGCTACCAAGCTTACACGAAATTACGAGTTTCCGAAATACCAGCAAATATTTTTTCACCCAATATTCATGATACTTGGTGGTATTGATAGGTACACAAATCCCACTTGACTCACCAAATTTTGTTCTGCTCGGTTGAAGCGTTCGTCTACAGTAGCAATTTTTATATTTAGGTTTCACTCTGTTCTCTCCTATATAGATAGATGAATAAGAAATAACGAGTTTCCGAAATACCAGCAAATATTTTTTCACCCAATATTGATGATACTTGGTGGTAATGAACAGTACACAAATCCCACTTGGCTAACCAAATTTTGTTCTTCTAGGTTGAAGCGTTCGTCTACTCTATCAGTTTTTATATTTAGGTTTCCCTCTGTTCTCTCCTATATAGATAGATGAATTTGGAACTCTAAATCCAACATGGTTTGCACTAGCTATTTGAAACTTGACAAAATAAAGGAGTTCTCAGTTTTGTCTCAATGGTTTGTTTCCTCTTCAAGTACCCCTAGGAATACACTGTGAAAAAGCACTTTCATTGAGAGGGGTTGCCAATCTTCTAAGAAATAACGAGTTTCTGAAATACCAGCAAATATTTTTTCACGCAATCTTGATGACACTTCGTGGTAATGATCAGTACACAAATCCCACTTGGCTCACCAAATTTTGTTCTTCTAGGTTGAAGCGTTCATCTACAGTAGCAGTTTTTATTTTTAGGTTTCACTCTGTTCTCTCCTACATAGATAGATGAATTTGGAACTCTAAATCCAACATGGTGTGTAATAGCTCTTTGAAACTTGACAAAGTAAAAAATTTCTCATTTTTTTCTGTATGGTTTGTTTCCTCTTCAAGTCGCCCTAGGCACAGACTGTGGAAAAGCAATTTAATTGAGAGGGGTCGCCAAGCTTGTAAGAAATAACGAGTTTTCGAAATACCAGCAAATATTTTTTCACCCAATCTTGATGACACTTGGTGGTAACGATCGGTACACAAATCCCACTTGGCTCACCAAATTTTCTTCTTCTATGTTGACGCATTCTCTACAGTAGCAGTTTTTATATTTAGGTTTCACTCTGTTCTCTCCTATATTGATAGATGGATTTGGAACTCTAAATCCAACATGGTTTGTAGAAGCTCTTTGAAACTTGACAAAATAAAGGAGTTCTCAGTTTTGTCTCTATGATTTTTTTCCGCTTCAAGTAGCCCTAGGCACAGACGGTGGAGAAGCACTTTCATTGAGAGGGGTTGCCAAGCTTCTAAGAAATTACGAGTTTCCGAAATACCAGCAAATATTTTTTCACCCAATCTTGCTGTTACTTTGTGTTAATGATCTGTATACAAATCCCTCTTGACTCACCAAATTTTGTTCTTCTAGGTTGATGAGTTCGTTTTCAGTAGCAGTATTTATTTTTCGGTTTCACTGTGTTCTCTCCTATATTGATTGATGAATTTGGAACTCTAAATACAACATGGTTTTTGGTAGCTCTTTGAAACTTGACAAAATAAAGGAGTTCTCAATTTTGTCTCTATGGTTTGTTTCCTCTTCAATAGCCCTAGGCACAGACTGTGGAAAAGCACTTATATTGAGAGGGGTGGCCAAGCTCCTAAGAAATAACGAGTTTCCTAAATACCAGCAACTATTTTTTCACCCAATGTTGATGATACTTGTGGTAAGGACAAGTCCACAAATCCCACTTGGCTCACCAAATTTTGTTCTTCTAGGTTGAAGCATTCGTCTACAGTAGCAGTTTTTATTTTTAGGTTTTACTTTGTTCTCACCTAAATAGAGAGATGAACTTGGAACTCTAAATCCAAGATGGTTTGTAGTAGCTCTTTGAAACTTTACAAAATAAATTAGTTCTCAGTTTTCTCTTTATGATTTGTTTCCTCTTGATGTAGCCCTAGGCACAGACTGTGGTAAAGCACTTTCTTGAGAGGGGTTGCCAAGCTTCTAAGAAATAACGAGTTTCCGAATCACCAGCAAATATTTTTTCACCCAATCTTGATGATACCTGGTGGTAATGGTTAGTACACAAATCTCACTTGACTCACCAAATTTTGTTTTTCTAGGTTGAAGCGTTCGTTTACAGTAGCAGTTTATATTTTTAAGTTCCCTCTGTTCTCTCCTATATAGATAGATAAATTTGGTACTCTAAATCCAACATGGTTTGTAGTAGCTCTTTGAAACTTGACAAAATAAAGGAGTTCTCAGTGTTGTCTCTATGGATTGTTTCCTCTTCAAGTAGTCCTAGGCACAGACTGTGGAAAAGCACTGTCATTGAGAGGGGTTGCCAATCTTCTAAGAAATTCCGAGTTTCCGAAATACCAGCACATATTTTTTCACCCAATGTTGATGATACGTGGTGGTAATGACAAGTACACAAATCCCACTTGGCTCATCAAATTTTGTTCTCCTAGGTTGAAGCGTTCGTTTACAGTAGCAGTTTTTATTTTTAGGCTTCACTCTGTTCTCGCCTATATAGACAGATGAATTTGGAATTCTAAATCCAATATTGTTTGCAGTAGCTCTTTGAAACTTGACAAAATAAAGGAGTGCTCAGTTTTGTCTCTATGGTTTGTTTCCTCTTCAAGTAGCCCTAGACACCAACGGTGGAAAAGCACTTTCATTGAGAGGGGTTGCCAAGCTTCTAAGAAATTCCGAGTTTCCGAAATACCAGCAAATATTTTTTCACCCAATCTTGATGACACTTCGTGGTAATGATCAGTACATAAATCCCACTTGGCTCACCAAATTTTGTTCTTCTGGGTTGAAGAGTTCGTCTACAGTAGCAGTTTTTATATATAGGTTTCTCTCTGTTCTCTCATATATAGAATAGATGAATTGGAACTCTAAATCCAACATGGTGTGTAATAGCTCTTTGAAACTTGACAAAGGAAAGGAGTTCTCAGTTTTGTCTCTATGGTTTGTTGCCTCTTCAAGTCGCCTTCGGCACAGACTGTGGTAAAGCACTTTCATAGAGAGGGGTTGCCAAGCTTTTAAGAAATAACGAGTTTCCGAAATACCAGCAAATATTTTTTCACCCAATCTTGATGATACTTGGTGGTAATGATCAGTACACAAATCCCACTTGGCTCACCAAATTTTGTTCTTCTGGGTTGAAGCATTCCTCTACAGTAGCAGTTTCTATTTTTAGGATTCACTCTGTTCTCTCCTATATAGACACATGAATTTGGAACTCTAAATCCAACATGGTTTGTAGTAGCTCTTTGAAACTTGACTAAATAAAAAA
This sequence comes from Callospermophilus lateralis, assembly GCF_048772815.1. Classification (NCBI taxonomy): domain Eukaryota; kingdom Metazoa; phylum Chordata; class Mammalia; order Rodentia; family Sciuridae; genus Callospermophilus; species Callospermophilus lateralis. Next base: position 18,853 of record NW_027516083.1, read on the forward strand.
GTTCTCAGTTTTCTCTCTATGGTTTGTTTCTGCTTCAAGTAGCCCTAAGAAGAAACTGTGGAAAATCACTTACATTGAGAGGGGTTGCCAAGCTTCCAAGAAATTACGAGTTTTCGATATTCCAGCAAATATTTTTTCACCAAATCTTGATGATACGTGGTGGTAATGACAAGTCCACAAATCCCACTTGGCTCACCAAATTTTCTTCTTCTAGGTTGAAGCGTTCGCTTACAGTAGCAGTTTTTATTTTTAGGTTTCACTCTGTTCTCTCCTATATAGATAGATGAATTTGGAACTCTAAATCCAACATGGTTTGTAGTAGCTCATTGAAACATAACAAAATAAAGGAGTTCTCAGTTTTGTCTTTATGGTTTGTTTCCTCTTCAAGTAGCCCTGGGCACACACGTTGGAAAAGCACTTTCATTGAGAGGGGTTGTCAAGCTTCTAAGAAAGAATGAGTTTCCGAAATAGCAGCAAATATTTTTCACCCAATCTTGATGATACTTGGTGGTAATGATCAGTCCACAAATCCCACTTGGCTCAAAATTTTGTTCTTCTAGGATGAATCGTTCGTTTATAGTAGCAGTTTTTATTTTTAGGTATCATTCTTTCTCTCCTATATAGATAGATGAATTTGGAACTCTAAATCCAACATGGTTTGTAGAAGCTCTTTGAAACTTGACAAAATAAAGGAGTTCTCAGTTTTGTCTCTATGATTTGTTTCCGCTTCAAGTAGCCCTAGGCACAGACGGTGGAGAAGCACTTTCATTGAGAGGGGTTGCCAAGCTTCTAAGAAATTACGAGTTTCCGAAATACCAGCAAATATTTTTTCACCCAATCTTGCTGTTACTTGGTGTTAATGATCTGTATACAAATCCCTCTTGACTCACCAAATTTTGTTCTTCTAGGTTGATGAGTTCGTTTTCAGTAGCAGTATTTATTTTTCGGTTTCACTGTGTTCTCTCCTATATTGATTGATGAATTTGGAACTCTAAATACAACATGGTTTTTGGTAGCTCTTTGAAACTTGACAAAATAAAGGAGTTCTCAATTTTGTCTCTATGGTTTGTTTCCTCTTCAATAGCCCTAGGCACAGACTGTGGAAAAGCACTTATATTGAGAGGGGTGGCCAAGCTCCTAAGAAATAACGAGTTTCCTAAATACCAGCAACTATTTTTTCACCCAATGTTGATGATACTTGTGGTAAGGACAAGTCCACAAATCCCACTTGGCTCACCAAATTTTGTTCTTCTAGGTTGAAGCATTCGTCTACAGTAGCAGTTTTTATTTTTAGGTTTTACTTTGTTCTCACCTAAATAGAGAGATGAACTTGGAACTCTAAATCCAAGATGGTTTGTAGTAGCTCTTTGAAACTTTACAAAATAAATTAGTTCTCAGTTTTCTCTTTATGATTTGTTTCCTCTTGATGTAGCCCTAGGCACAGACTGTGGTAAAGCACTTTCTTGAGAGGGGTTGCCAAGCTTCTAAGAAATAACGAGTTTCCGAATCACCAGCAAATATTTTTTCACCCAATCTTGATGATACCTGGTGGTAATGGTTAGTACACAAATCTCACTTGACTCACCAAATTTTGTTTTTCTAGGTTGAAGCGTTCGTTTACAGTAGCAGTTTATATTTTTAAGTTCCCTCTGTTCTCTCCTATATAGATAGATAAATTTGGTACTCTAAATCCAACATGGTTTGTAGTAGCTCTTTGAAACTTGACAAAATAAAGGAGTTCTCAGTGTTGTCTCTATGGATTGTTTCCTCTTCAAGTAGTCCTAGGCACAGACTGTGGAAAAGCACTGTCATTGAGAGGGGTTGCCAATCTTCTAAGAAATTCCGAGTTTCCGAAATACCAGCACATATTTTTTCACCCAATGTTGATGATACGTGGTGGTAATGACAAGTACACAAATCCCACTTGGCTCATCAAATTTTGTTCTCCTAGGTTGAAGCGTTCGTTTACAGTAGCAGTTTTTATTTTTAGGCTTCACTCTGTTCTCGCCTATATAGACAGATGAATTTGGAATTCTAAATCCAATATTGTTTGCAGTAGCTCTTTGAAACTTGACAAAATAAAGGAGTGCTCAGTTTTGTCTCTATGGTTTGTTTCCTCTTCAAGTAGCCCTAGACACCAACGGTGGAAAAGCACTTTCATTGAGAGGGGTTGCCAAGCTTCTAAGAAATTCCGAGTTTCCGAAATACCAGCAAATATTTTTTCACCCAATCTTGATGACACTTCGTGGTAATGATCAGTACATAAATCCCACTTGGCTCACCAAATTTTGTTCTTCTGGGTTGAAGAGTTCGTCTACAGTAGCAGTTTTTATATATAGGTTTCTCTCTGTTCTCTCATACATAGAATAGATGAATTGGAACTCTAAATCCAACATGGTGTGTAATAGCTCTTTGAAACTTGACAAAGGAAAGGAGTTCTCAGTTTTGTCTCTATGGTTTGTTGCCTCTTCAAGTCGCCTTCGGCACAGACTGTGGTAAAGCACTTTCATAGAGAGGGGTTGCCAAGCTTTTAAGAAATAACGAGTTTCCGAAATACCAGCAAATATTTTTTCACCCAATCTTGATGATACTTGGTGGTAATGATCAGTACACAAATCCCACTTGGCTCACCAAATTTTGTTCTTCTGGGTTGAAGCGTTCCTCTACAGTAGCAGTTTCTATTTTTAGGATTCACTCTGTTCTCTCCTATATAGACACATGATTTTGGAACTCTAAATCCAACATGGTTTGTAGTAGCTCTTTGAAACTTGACTAAATAAAAAAGTTCTCAGTTTTCTCTCTATGGTTTGTTTCTGCTTCAAGTAGCCCTAAGAAGAGACTGTGGAAAATCACTTACATTGAGAGGGGTTGCCAAGCTTCCAAGAAATTACGAGTTTTCGATATTCCAGCAAATATTTTTTCACCAAATCTTGATGATACGTGGTGGTAATGACAAGTCCACAAATCCCACTTGGCTCACCAAATTTTCTTCTTCTAGGTTGAAGCGTTCGCTTACAGTAGCAGTTTTTATTTTTAGGTTTCACTCTGTTCTCTCCTAAATAGATAGATGAATTTGGAACTCTAAATCCAACATGGTTTGTAGTAGCTCATTGAAACATAACAAAATAAAGGAGTTCTCAGTTTTGTCTTTATGGTTTGTTTCCTCTTCAAGTAGCCCTGGGCACACACGTTGGAAAAGCACTTTCATTGAGAGGGGTTGTCAAGCTTCTAAGAAAGAATGAGTTTCCGAAATAGCAGCAAATATTTTTCACCCAATCTTGATGATACTTGGTGGTAATGATCAGTCCACAAATCCCACTTGGCTCAAAATTTTGTTCTTCTAGGATGAATCGTTCGTTTATAGTAGCAGTTTTTATTTTTAGGTATCATTCTTTCTCTCCTATATAGATAGATGAATTTGGAACTCTAAATCCAACATGGTTTGTAGTAGCTCTTTGAAACTTGACAAAATAAAGGAGTTCTCAGTTTTGTCTCTATGATTTGTTTCCGCTTCTTGTAGCCCTAAGCAGAGACTGTGGAAAAGCACTTTCATTGAAAGGGGTTGCCAAGCTTCCAAGAAATTACGAGTTTCCGAAATACCAGCAAATATTTTTTCACTCAATGTTGATGATACGTGGTGGTAATGACAAGTACACAAATCCCACTTGGCTCACCAAATTTTGTTCTCCTAGGTTTAAGCGTTCGTTTACAGTAGCAGTTTTTATTTTTGGGTTTCACTCTGTTCTCTCCTATATAGACAGATGAATTTGGAACTCTAAATCCAATATTGTTTGCAGTAGCTGTTTGAAACTTGACAAAATAAAGGAGTGCTCAGTTTTGTCTCTGTGATTTGTTTGTTACTTGGTGGTATTGATAGGTACACAAATCCCACTTGGCTCACCAAATTTTGTTCTTCTAGGTTGAAGCGTTCGTCTACTGTAGCAGTTTTTATATTTAGGTTTCCCTCAGTTATCTCCTATATAGATAGATGAATTTGGAACTCTAAATCCAACATGGTTTACAGTAGCTCCTTGAAACTTGACAAAATAAAGGAGTTCTCAGTTTTGTCTCTATGGTTTGTTTCCTCTTCAAGTAGCCCTAGGCACCGATGGTCGAAAAGCACTTTCATTGAGAGGGGTTGCCAAGCTTCTAAGAAATAACGAGTTTGCGAAATACCAACAAATATTTTTTCATCCAATGTTGATGATACTTGGTGGTAATGATCAGTACACAAATCCCACTTGGCTCACCAAATTTTGTTCTTCTAGGTTGAAGCGTTCGTCTACTGTAGCAGTTTTTATATTTAGGTTTCCCTCTGTTCTCTCCTATATAGATAGATGAATTTGGAACTCTAAATCCAACATGGTTTACAGTAGCTCTTTGAAACTTGACAAAATAACGTAGTTCTCAGTTTTGTATCTATATTTTGTTTCCTCTTCAAGTAGTCCTGGCACAGACTGTGGAAAAGCACTTTCATTGAGAGGGGATGCCAAGCTTCTAAGAAATAACGAGTTTCCGAAATGCCAGCTAATATTTTTTCACCTCATCTTGATGATACTTGGTGGTAATGATCAGTACACAAATCACACTTGGCTCACCAAATTTTGTTCTTCTAGGTTTAAGCGTTCGTTTACAGTAGCATTTTTTATATGTAGGTTTCACTCTTTTCTCTCCTATATAGACAGATGAATTTGGAACTCTAAATCCAACATGGTTTGCAGTAGCTCTTTGAAACGTGGCAAAATAAAGTAGTTCTCAGTTTTGTCTCTATGTTTTCTTTCCTCTTCAAGTAGACCTTGGCACAGACTGTGGAAAAGCATTTTCATTGAGAGCGGTTGCCAAGCTTCTATAAAATAACGAGTTTCCGAAAAACCAACAAATATATTTTCACCGAATCTTGATGATAATTGGTGGTAATGATCAGTACAAAAATCCCAGTTGCCTCACCAAATTTTGTTCTTCTAGGTTGAAGTGTTCGTTTACAGGAGCAGTTTTTAATTTTAGGTTTCACTCTCTTCTCTGCTATATAGATAGAAGAATTTGGAACTCTAAATCCAACATGGTTTGTAGTAGTTCTTTGAAACTTGACAAAATAAAGGAGGTCTCAGTTTTTTCTCAAGGGTTTGTTTCCTCTTCAAGTAGCCCTGGGAACAGACTGTGGAAAAGCACTTTCATTGAGTGGGGTTGCCAATCTTCTAAGAAATAACAAGTTTCCGAAATACCAGCAAATATTTTTTCACGCAATCTTGATGACACTTGGTGGTAATGATCAGCACACAAATCCCACTTGGCTCACCAAATTTTGATCGTCTAGGTTGAAGCGTTCATCTACAGTATCAGTTTTTATATTTAGGTTTCACTCTGTTCTCTCCTATATAGATAGATGAATTTGGAACTCTAAATCCAACATGGTTTGTTGTAGCACTTTGAAACTTGACAAAATAAAGGAGTTCTCAGTTTTTTCTCTATGGTTTGTTTCCTCTTCAAGTAGCCCTAGGCACCGACGGTGGTAAAGCACTTTCATTGAGAGGGGTTGCCAAGCTTCTAAGAAATAACGAGTTTCTGAAATACCAGCAAATATTTTTTCACCCAATGTTGATGATACTTGGTGGTAATGATCAGTACACAAATCCCACTTGGCTCACCAAATTTTGTTCTTCTAGGTTGAAGCGTTCGTCTACTGTAGCAGTTTTTATATTTAGGTTTCCCTCTGTTCTCTCCTATATAGATAGATGAATTTGAAACTCTAAATCCAACATGGTTTACAGTAGCTCTATGAAACTTGACAAAATAACGTAGTTCTCAGTTTTGTCTCTATGTTTTGTTTCCTCTTCAAGTAGAACTAGGCACAGACTGTGGAAAAGCACTTTCATTGAGAGCAGTTGCCAAGCTTCTATAAAATAACGAGTTTCCAAAATACCCACAAATATTTTTTCACCGAATCTTGATGATACTTGGTGGTAATGATCAGTACACAAATCCCACTTGGCTCACCAAATTTTGTTCTTCTAGGTTGAAGCGTTCGTTTACAGTGGCAGTTTATATTTTTAGGTTTCACTATGTTCTCTGCTATATAGATAGATGAATTTGGAACTCTAAATCCAACATGGTTTGTAGTAGTTCTTTGAAAGTTGACAAAATAAAGAGTTCTCAGTTTTGTCTCAATGGTTTGTTTCCTCTTCAAGTAGCCCTAGGCACAGACTGTGGAAAAGCAGTTTCATTGAGTGGAGTTGCCTATCTTCCAAGAAATAACGAGTTTCCGAAATACCAGAAAATATTTTTTCACCAAGGTTGATGATACGTGGTGGTAATGATCGGTACACAAATCCCACTTGCCTCACCAAATTTTGTTCTTCTAGGTTGAAGCGTTCGTTTACAGTAGCAGTTTATATTTTTAAGTTCCCTCTGTTCTCTCATATATAGATAGATGAATTTGGAACTTTAAATCCATCATGGTTTGTAGTAGCTCTTTGAAACTTGACAAAATAAAGGAATTTTCAGTTTTGTCTCTATGATTTGTTTCTGCTTCATATAGCCCTAAGAAGAGACTGTGGAAAAGCACTTTCATTGAAAGTGGTTGCCAAGCTTCCAAGAAATTACGAGTTTCCGAAATACTAGGAAATATATTTTCACCCAATGTTGATGTTACGTGGTGGTAGTTACAAGTACACAAATCCCACTTGGCTCACCAAATTTTGTTCTTCTAGGTTGAAGCGTTCGGTTACAGTAGCAGTTTATATATTTAGGTTACACTATGTTCTCTGCTATATAGATAGATGAATTTGGAACTCTAAATCCAATATGGTTTGTAGTAGCTCTATGAAACTTGACAAAGTAAAAGAGTTCTCAGTTTTGTCTCTATGATTTGTTTCCGCTTCATGTATCCCTAAGCAGAGACTGTGGAAAAGCACTTTCATTGAAAGGGGTTGCCAAGCTTCCAGGAAATTACGAGTTTCCGAAATACCAGCAAATATTATTAAACCAAGGTTGATGATACGTGGTGGTAATGATCGGTACTCAAATCCCACTTGACTCACCAAATATTGTTCTCCTAGTTTGAAGCGTTCGTTTACAGTAGCAGTTTTTATTTTTAGGTTTCAATCTGTTCCTTCCTATATACATAGATGAATTTGGAAATCTAAATCCAACATGGTTTGTAGTAGCTCTTTGAAAGTTGACAAAATAAAGGAGTTCTCAGTTTTGTCTCTATGGTTTGTTTCCTCTTCAAATAGCCCTAGGCACAGACTGTGGAAAAGCACTTTCCTTGAGAGGGGTTGCCAAGCTTCTAAGAAATAATGAGTTTCCGAAATACCAGCAAATATTTTTTCACCCAATGTTGATGATACTTGGTGGTAATGATCAGTACAGAAATCCCACTTGGCTCACCAAATCTTGTTCTTCTGTGTTGAATCGTTCGTCTATAGTAGCAGTTTTTATTTTCAGGTTTCACTCTGTTCTCTCCTATATAGACAGATGAATTTGAAACTCTAAATCCAACATGGTTTACAGTAGCTCTTTGAAACTTGACAAAGTAAGGGAGTTCTCAGTTTTGTCTCTCTGGTTTGTTTCCTCTTCAAGTCGCCCTAGGCACAGACTGTGGAAAAGCACATTCACTGAGAGGGGTTTCCAAGCTTCTAAGAAATAACGAGTTTCCCAAATACCAGCAAGTATTTTTTCACCCAATCTTGATGACACTTGGTGGTAATGATCAGTACAGAAATCCCACTTGGCTCACCAAATCTTGTTCTTCTGTGTTGAATCGTTCGTCTACAGTAGCAGTTTTTATATTTAGGTTTCTCTCTGTTCTCTACTATATTGATAGATGAATTTGGAACTCTAAATCCAACATGGTTTGTAGTAGCTCTTTGAAACTTGACAAAATAAAGGAGTTCTCAGTTTTTTCTCTATGGTTTGTTTCCTCTTCAAGTAGCCCTAGGCACAGACTGTGGAAAAGCACTTTTATTGAGAGGGCTTGACAGATTCTAAGAAACAACGAGTTTCTGAAATACCAGCAAATATTTTTTCACCAAATCTTGATGATACTTGGTGGTAATGATCAGTACACCAATCCCACTTGACTCACAAAATTTAGTTCTTCTAGGTTGAAGCGTTCGTTTACCACAGAAGTTTATATTTTTTGGTTTCCCTCTGTTCTCTCCTATATAGATAGATGAATTTGGAACTCTAAATCCAACATGGTTTGTAGTAGCTCTTTGAAACTTGACAAAATAAAGGAGTTCTCAGTTTAGTCATAATGATTTGTTTCTGCTTCAAGTAGCCCTAAGCAGAGACTGTGGAGAAGCACTTTCATTGAGAGGGGTTGCCAAGCTTCTAAGAAATAACAAGTTTCCGAAATAGCAGCAAATATTTTCTCACCCAATCTTGATGATACTTGGTGGTAATGATCAGTACACAAATCCCACTTGGCTCACCAAATTTTGTTCTTCTAGGTTGAAGCGTTCGTCTACAGTAGCAGTTTTTATATTTTGGTTTCACTCTGTTCTCTCCTATATACATAGATGAATTTGGAACTCTAAATCAACATGGTTTGTAGTAGCTCTTTGAAACTTGACAAAATAAAGGAGTTCTCAGTTTTGTCTCTATGGTTTGTTTCCTCTTCAAGTAGCCCTAGGCACAGACGGTGGAAAAGCACTTTCATTGAGAGGGGTTGCCAAGCTTCTAAGAAATAACGAGTTTTCGAATACCAGCAAACATTTTTACTCCCACTGTTGATAATACTTGGTGGTAATGATCAGTACACCAATCCCACTTGGCTCACCAAATTTTGTTCTTCTAGGTTGAAGCGTTCGTCTACTGTAGCAGTTTTTAAATTTAGGTTTCCCTCTGTTCTCTCCTATATAGATATATGAATTTGGAACTCTAAATCCAACACGGTTTGCAGTAGCTCTTTGAAACTTGACAAAATAAAGGAGTTCTCAGTTTTGTCTCTATGATTTGTTTCCTCTTCAAGTAGCCCTAGGCACAGACGGTCTAAACCCAATTTCATTGAGAGAGGTTGCTAAGCTTCCAAGAAATTATGAGTTTCCGAACTACCAGCAAATATTTTCTCACCCAAGCTTGATGATACTTGCTGATTAAGATCGTTACACAAATCCCACTTGACTCACCAGATTTTGTTCTTCTAGGTTGAAGCGTTCGTCTACAGTAGCAATTTTTATATTTAGGTTTCACTCTGTTCTCTGCTATACAGATAGATGAATTTGGAACTCTAAATCCAACATGGTTTGTAGTAGCTCTTTGAAATTTGACAAAATAAAGGAGTTCTCAGTTTTGTCTCTATGATTTGTTTCCGCTTCATGTAGCCCTAAGCAGTGACTGTGGAAAAGCACTTTCCTTGAGTGGGGTTGCCAAGCTTCCAAGAAATTATGAGTTTCTGAAATACCAGCAAATATTTTTTCACCCAATCTTGATGACACTTGGTGGTAATGACAAGTCCACAAATCCCACTTGGCTCACCAAATTTTGTTCTTCTAGGATGAAGCGTTCGTCTACAGTAGCAATTTTTATATTTAGGTTTCACTCTGTTCTCTCCTATATAGATAGATGAATTTGGAACTCTAAATCCAATATGGTTTGCAGTAGCTCTTTGAAACTTGACAAAGTAAAGGAGTTCTCAGTTTTGTCTCTATGATTTGTTTCCGCTTCATGTAGCCCTATGCAGAGACTGTGAAAAAGCACTTTCATTGAAAGGGGTTGCCAACCTTCCAAGAAATTACGAGTTTCCGAAATACCAGCAAATATTTTTTCACCCAATGTTGATGATACTTGGTGGTAATGATCACTACACAAATCCCACTAGGCTCACCAAATTTTGTTCTTCGAGATTGAAGCGTTCGTCTACCTTAGCAGTTTTTATATTTAGGTTTCCCTCTGTTCTCTCCTATATAGATAGATGAATTTGGAACTCTAAATCCAACATGGTTTGCAGTAGCTCTTTGAAACTTGACAAAACAAAGTAGTTCTCAGTTTTCTCTCTATGTTTTGTTTCCTCTTCAAGTAGCCCTTGGCACAGACTGTGGAAAATAACTTTCATTGAGAGTGGTTGCCAAGCTTCTAAGAAATAACGAGTTTCCGAAATACCAGCAAATATTTTTTCACTGAATCTTGATGATACTTGGTGGTAATGATCAGTACACAAATCCCACTTGGCTCACCAAATTTTGTTCTTCTAGGTTTAAGCGTTCCTTTACAGTAGCAGTTTTTATATTTAGGTTTCATTCTGTTCTCCCCTATATAGACAGATGAATTTGGAACTCCAAATCCAATATCGTTTGTAGTAGCTCTTTGAAACTTGACAAAATAAAGGAGTTCTCAGTTTTGTCTCTATGATTTTGTTTCCGCTTCATGTAACCCTAAGCAGAGACTGTGGAAAAGCACTTTCATTGAGAGGGGTTGCCATGCTTCCAAGAAATTATGAGTTTCCGATATACCAGCAAATATTTTTTTCACCCAATCTTGATGATACTTGGTGGTAATAATCGGTACACAAATCCCACTTGGCTCACCAAATTATGTTCTTCTAGATTGAAGCGTTCGTTTTCAGTAGCAGTTTTTATTTTTAGGTTTCACTCTGTTCTCTCCTATATAGATAGATGAATTTGGAACTCTAAATCAAACATGGATTGTAGTAGCTCTTTGAAACTTGACAAAATAAAGGAGTTCTCACTTTTTTCTCCATGATTTGTTTCCGCTTCAAGTAGCCCTAAGCAGTGTCTGTGGAAAAGCACTTTCCTTGAGAGGGGTTGCCAAGCTTCCAAGAAATTACGAGTTTCCGAAATACCAGCACATATTTTTTTACGCAATCTTGATGACACTTGGTGGTAATGACAAGTCCACAAATCCCACTTGGCTCACCAAATTTTCTTCTTCTAGGATGAAGCGTTCGTTTACAGTAGCAGTTTTTATTTATAGGGTTCACTCTGTTCTCTCCTATATAGATAGATGAATTTGGAACTCTAGATCCAACATGGTTTGTAGTAGCTCTTTGAAACTTCACAAAATAAAGGAGTTCTCAGTTTTGACTCTATGGTTTGTTTCCTCTTCAAGTAGCCCTAGGCACAGACTGTGGAAAAGCAGTTTCATTGAGAGTGGTGGCAAAGCTTCTAAGAAATAACGAGTTTCCGAAATACCAGCAAATATTTTTTCACCCAATCTTGATGATACTTGGTGGTAAGGACAAGTACAAATCCCACTTGGCTCACCAAATTTTGTTCTTCTAGGTTGAAGCATTCGTCTACAGTAGCAGTTTTTATTTTTAGGTTTTACTCTGTTCTCTCCTATATAGATAGATGAATTTGGAACTCTAAATCCAACATGGTTTGTAGTAGCTCTTTGGAACTTGTCAAAATAAAGGAGTTCTCAGTTTTGTCTCTATAATTTGTTTCCGCTTCAAGTAGCCCTAAGCAGAGACTGCGGAAAAGCACTTTCATTGAGAGGGGTTGCCAAGCTTCTAGGAAATAACAAGTTTCTGAAATAGCAGCAAATATTTTCTCACCCAATCTTGATGATACTTGGTGGTAATGATCAGTACACAAATCCCACATGGCTCACCAAATTTTGTTCTTCTAGGTTGAAGCGTTCGTCTACAGTAGCAATTTTTATATTTAGGTTTCACTCTGTTCTCTGCTATATAGATAGATGAATTTGGAACTCTAAATCCAACATGGTTTGTAGTAGCTTTTGAATCTTGACAAAATAAAGTTGTTCTCACTATTGTCTCTATGGTTTGTTTCCTCTTCAAGTAGCCCTAGGCACAAACTGTGGAAAAGCACTTTCAATGAGAGGTTTTGCCCAGCTTCTAAGAAATAACGATTTTCCGAAATACCAGCAAATATTCTTTCACCCAATCTTGATGGTACTTGGTGGTCATGATTGGTACAACAATCCCACTTGACTCACCAAATTTTTTTCTTGTAAATAGAAGCGTTCGTTGACAGTAGTAGTTTATATTTTTAGTTTTCCCTCTGTTCTCTGTTATATAGATAGATGAATTTGGAACTCTAAATCTAACATGGTTTGTAGTAGCTCTTTGAAACTTGACAAAACAAAGGAGTTCTCAGTTTTGTCTCTATGGTTTGTTTACTCTTCAAGTAGTCCTAGGGACAGACTGTGGAAAAGCACTTACATTGAGAGGGGTTGACAAGCTTCTAAGAAATAACGAGTTTCCGAAATACCAGCAAATATTTTTTCACCCAATCTTGATGATTCTTGGTGGTAATGATTGGTACACAAATCTCACTTGACTCACCAAATGTTATTCTTCTAGGTTGAAGCGTTCGTTTACAGTAGCAGGTTATATTTTAAAGTTCCCTCTGTTCTATCCTATATAGATAGATGAATTTGGAACTCTAAATCCAACATGGTTTGTAGTAGCTCTTTGAAACTTGACAAAATTAAGGAGTTCTCAGTTTTGTCTTTATGATTTGTTTCCGCTTCATGTAGCCCTAAGCAGAGACTGTGGAAAAGCACTTTCATTGAAAGGGGTTGCCAAGCTTCCAAGAAATTACAGGTTTCCGAAATACCAGCAAATATTTTTTCACCCAATGTTGATGATTCGTGGTGGTTATGACAAGTACACAAATCCCACTTGGCTCACCAAATTTTGTTCTCCTAGGTTGAAGCGTTCGTTTACAGTAGCAGTTTTTATTTTTATGTTTCACTCTGTTCCTTCCTATATACATAGATGAATTTGGAACTCTAAATCCAACATGGTGTGTAATAGCTCTTTGAAACTTGACAAAGTAAAGGAGTTCTCAGTTTTGTCTCTATGGTTTATTTCCTCTTCAAGTAGTCCTAGGCACTGACTGTGGAAAAGCACTTTCATTGAGAGGTGTTGACAAGCTTCTAAGAAATAACGAGTTTCCGAAATACCAGCAAATATTTTTTCAGCCAATCTTGATGATACTTGGTGGTAATGATTGGTACACAAATCCCACTTGGCTCACCAAATTTTGTTCTTCTAGGTTGAAGTGTTCGTTTACACTAGCAGTTTTTATATTTAGGTTTTCCTCTGTTCTCTCTTATATAGATAGATGAATTTGGAACTCTAAATCCAACATGGTTTGTAGTAGCTCTTTGAAAGTTGACAAAATAAAGTAGTTCTCAGTTTTGTCTCTATGGTTTGTTTCCTCTTCAAGTAGCCCTAGGCACAGACTGTGGAAAAGCACTTTCATTGAGAGGAGTTGCCAAGCTACTAAGGAATAACGAGTTTCAGAAATAGCAGCAAATATTTTTTCACCCAATGTTGATGATACTTGGTGGTAATGATCAGTACACAAATCCCACTTGGCTCACCAAATTTTGTTCTTCTGTGTTGAAGCGTTCGTCTACAGTAACAGTTTTTATATTTAGGTATCTCTGTTCTCTCATACATAGATAGATGAATTTGGAACTCTAAATCCAACATGGTGTGTAATAGCTCTTTGAAACTTGACAAAGTAAAGTAGTTCTCAGTTTTGTCTCTATGGTTTGTTTCCTCTTCAAGTCGCCCTAGGCACAGAGTGTGGAAAAGCACTTTCATAGAGAGAGTTTCCAAGCTTTTAAGAAATAACGAGTTTCCGAATTACCAGCAAATATTTTTTCACCGAATCTTGATGATACTTGCTGGTAATGAATGCTACACAAATCTCACTTGACTCACCAAATTTTGTTCTTCTAGGTTAAAGCGTTCGTTTACAGTAACAGTTTTTAAATGTAGGTTTCACTCTGTTCTCTCCTATATAGACAGGTGAATTTGGAACTCTAAATCCAACATGGTTTGCAGTAGCTCTTTGAAACTTGGCAAAATAAAGTAGTTCTCAGTTTTGTCTCTATGTTTTGTTTCCTCTTCAAGTAGACCTAGGCACAGACTGTGGAAAAGCACTTTCATTGAGAGTGGTTGCCAAGCTTCTATAAAGTAAGGAGTTTCCGAAATATCCACAAATATTTTTTCACCGAATCTTGATTATACTTGGTGGTAATGATCAGTACACAAATCCCACTTGGCTCACCAAATTTTGCTCTTCTAGGTTGAAGCGTTGGTTTACAGTAGCAGTTTTTATTTTTAGGTTTCACACTGTTCTCTGCTATATAGATAGATGAATTTGGAACTCTAAATCCAACATTGTTTGCAGTAGCTCTTTGAAACTTGACAAAATAACGTAGTTTTCATTTTTGTCTCTATGTTTTATTTCCTATTCAAGTAGTCATAGGCACAGACTGTGGAAAAGCACTTTCATTGAGTGGGGTTGCCAATCTTCTGAGAAATTACGAGTTTCCGAAATACCAGCAAATTTTTTTCACGCAAACTTGATGACACTTGGTGGTAATGATCAGTACACAAATCCCACTTGGCTCACCAAATTTTGTTCTTATAGGTTGAAGTGTTCGTTTACACTAGCAGTTTTTAAATTTAGGTTTTCCTCTGTTCTCTCTTATATAGATAGATGAATTTGGAACTCTAAATCCAACATGGTTTGTAGTAGCTCTTTGAAAGTTGACAAAATAAAGTAGTTCTCAGTTTTGTCTCTATGGTTTGTTTCCTCTTCAAGTAGCCCTAGTCACAGACTGTGGAAAAGCACTTTCTTTGAGAGGTTTTTCCAAGCTTCTAAGAAATAACGAGTTTCCGAAATTCCAGCAAATATTTTTTCACCCAATCTTGATGATACTTGGTGGTAATGATCGGTACACAAATCCCACTTGACTCACCAAATTCTGTTCTTCTAGGTTGAAGCGTTCGTTTACAGTAGCAGTTTATATTTTTTGGTTTCCCTCTGTTCTCTCCTATATAGATAGATGAATTTGGAACTCTAAATCCAACATGGTTTGTAGTAGCTCTTTGAAACTTGACAAAATAAAGGAGTTCTCAGTTTTTTCTCTATGATTTGATTCCGCTTCAAGTAGCCCTTAGAAGTGTCTGTGAAAAACCACTTTCATTGAAAGGGGTTGCCTGGTTTTAAGAAATTACGAGTTTCCGAAATACCAGCAAATATTTTATCACCCAATCTTGATGATACTTGGTGGTAATGATCGGTACACAAATCCCACTTGACTCACCAAATTCTGTTCTTCTAGGTAGAAGCGTTCGTTTACAGTAGCAGTTTATATTTTTTGGTTTCCCTCTGTTCTCTCCTATATAGATAGATGAATTTGGAACTCTAAATTCAACAGGGTTTGTAGTAGCTCTTTCAAACTTGACAAAATAAAGGAGTTCTCAGTTTTTTCTCTATGATTTGATTCCGCTTCAAGTAGCCCTAAGAAGAGTCTGTGAAAAACCACTTTAATTGAAAGGGGTTGCCTGGTTTTAAGAAATTACGAGTTTCCGAAATACCAGCAAATATTTTTTCACCCAATCTTGATGATACGTGTTGGTAGTGACAAGTACACAAATCCCACTTGGCTCACCAAATTTTGTTCTTCTAGGTTGAAGCGTTCGCTTACAGTAGCAGTTTTTATATTTAGGTTTCACTCTGTTCTCTGCTATATAGATAGATGAATTTGGAACTCTAAATCCAACATGGTTTGTAGTAGCTTTTGAATCTTGACAAAATAAAGTAGTTCTCACTATTTTCTCTATGGTTTGTTTCCTCTTCAAGTAGCCCTAGGCACAAACTGTGGAAAAGCACTTTCAATGAGAGGTTTTGCCCAGCTTCTAAGAAATAACGATTTTCCGAAATACCAGCAAATATTCTTTCACCCAATCTTGATGATACTTGGTGGTCATGATTGGTACACCAATCCCACTTGACTCACCAAATTTTGTTCTTGTAGGTAGAAGCGTTCGTTGACAGTAGTAGTTTATATTTTTAGTTTTCCCTCTGTTCTCTCCTATATAGATAGATGAATTTGGAACTCTAAATCCAACATGGTTTTTAGTAGCTCTTTGAAACTTGACAAAATAAAGGAGTTCTCAGTTTTGTCTCTATGGTTTGTTTACTCTTCAAGTAGTCCTAGGGACAGACTGTGGAAAAGCACTTACATTGAGAGGGGTTGACAAGCTACTAAGAAATAACGAGTTTCTGAAATACCAGCAAATATTTTTTCACCCAATCTTGATGATTCTTGGTGGTAATGATTGGTACACAAATCTCACTTGACTCACCAAATTTTGTTCTTCTAGGTTGAAGCGTTCGTTTACAGTAGCAGGTTATATTTTAAAGTTCCCTCTGTTCTATCCTATATAGATAGATGAATTTGGAACTCTAAATCCAACATGGTTTGTAGTAGCTCTTTGAAACTTGACAAAATTAATGAGTTCTCAGTTTTGTCTTTATGATTTGTTTCCGCTTCATGTAGCCCTAAGCAGAGACTGTGGAAAAGCACTTTCATTGAAAGGGGTTGCCAAGCTTCCAAGAAATTACAGGTTTCCGAAATACCAGCAAATATTTTTTCACCCAATGTTGATGATTCGTGGTGGTAATGACAAGTACACAAATCCCACTTGGCTCACCAAATTTTGTTCTCCTAGGTTGAAGCGTTCGTTTACAGTAGCAGTTTTTATTTTTATGTTTCACTCTGTTCCTTCCTATATACATAGATGAATTTGGAACTCTATATCCAACATGGTGTGTAATAGCTCTTTGAAACTTGACAAAGTAAAGGAGTTCTCAGTTTTGTCTCTATGGTTTATTTCCTCTTCAAGTAGTCCTAGGCACTGACTGTGGAAAAGCACTTTCATTGAGAGGTGTTGACAAGCTTCTAAGAAATAACGAGTTTCCGAAATACCAGCAAATATTTTTTCAGCCAATCTTGATGATACTTGGTGGTAATGATTGGTACACAAATCCCACTTGGCTCACCAAATTTTGTTCTTCTAGGTTGAAGTGTTCGTTTACACTAGCAGTTTTTATATTTAGGTTTTCCTCTGTTCTCTCTTATATAGATAGATGAATTTGGAACTCTAAATCCAACATGGTTTGTAGTAGCTCTTTGAAAGTTGACAAAATAAAGTAGTTCTCAGTTTTGTCTCTATGGTTTGTTTCCTCTTCAAGTAGCCCTAGGCACAGACTGTGGAAAAGCACTTTCATTGAGAGGAGTTGCCAAGCTACTAAGGAATAACGAGTTTCAGAAATAGCAGCAAATATTTTTTCACCCAATGTTGATGATACTTGGTGGTAATGATCAGTACACAAATCCCACTGGGCTCACCAAATTTTGTTCTTCTGTGTTGAAGCGTTCGTCTACAGTAGCAGTTTTTATATTTAGGTATCTCTCTGTTCTCTCATACATAGATAGATGAATTTGGAACTCTAAATCCAACATGGTGTGTAATAGCTCTTTGAAACTTGACAAAGTAAAGTAGTTCTCAGTTTTGTCTCTATGGTTTGTTTCCTCTTCAAGTCGCCCTAGGCACAGAGTGTGGAAAAGCACTTTCATAGAGAGAGTTTCCAAGCTTTTAAGAAATAACGAGTTTCCGAATTACCAGCAAATATTTTTTCACCCAATCTTGATGATACTTGCTGGTAATGAATGGTACACAAATCTCACTTGACTCACCAAATTTTGTTCTTCTAGGTTAAAGCGTTCGTTTACAGTAACAGTTTTTAAATGTAGGTTTCACTCTGTTCTCTCCTATATAGACAGGTGAATTTGGAACTCTAAATCCAACATGGTTTGCAGTAGCTCTTTGAAACTTGGCAAAATAAAGTAGTTCTCAGTTTTGTCTCTATGTTTTGTTTCCTCTTCAAGTAGACCTAGGCACAGACTGTGGAAAAGCACTTTCATTGAGAGTGGTTGCCAAGCTTCTATAAAGTAACGAGTTTCCGAAATATCCACAAATATTTTTTCACCGAATCTTGATTATACTTGGTGGTAATGATCAGTACACAAATCCCACTTGGCTCACCAAATTTTGCTCTTCTAGGTTGAAGCGTTGGTTTACAGTAGCAGTTTTTATTTTTAGGTTTCACACTGTTCTCCGCTATATAGATAGATGAATTTGGAACTCTAAATCCAACATTGTTTGCAGTAGCTCTTTGAAACTTGACAAAATAACGTAGTTTTCATTTTTGTCTCTATGTTTTATTTCCTATTCAAGTAGTTATAGGCACAGACTGTGGAAAAGCACTTTCATTGAGTGGGGTTGCCATCTTCTGAGAAATTACGAGTTTCCGAAATACCAGCAAATATTTTTTCACGCAAACTTGATGACACTTTTGGTAATGATCAGTACACAAATCCCACTTGGCTCACCAAATTTTGTTCTTATAGGTTGAAGTGTTCGTTTACACTAGCAGTTTTTAAATTTAGGTTTTCCTCTGTTCTCTCTTATATAGATAGATGAATTTGGAACTCTAAATCCAACATGGTTTGTAGTAGCTCTTTGAAAGTTGACAAAATAAAGTAGTTCTCAGTTTTGTCTCTATGGTTTGTTTCCTCTTCAAGTAGCCCTAGTCACAGACTGTGGAAAAGCACTTTCTTTGAGAGGTTTTTCCAAGCTTCTAAGAAATAACGAGTTTCCGAAATTCCAGCAAATATTTTTTCACCCAATCTTGATGATACTTGGGGGTAATGATCGGTACACAAATCCCACTTGACTCACCAAATTCTGTTCTTCTAGGTTGAAGCGTTCCTTTTACAGTAGCAGTTTATATTTTTTGGTTTCCCTCTGTTCTCTCCTATATAGATAGATGAATTTGGAACTCTAAATCCAACATGGTTTGTAGTAGCTCTTTGAAACTTGACAAAATAAAGGAGTTCTCAGTTTTTTCTCTATGATTTGATTCCGCTTCAAGTAGCCCTTAGAAGAGTCTGTGAAAAACCACTTTCATTGAAAGGGGTTGCCTGGTTTTAAGAAATTACGAGTTTCCGAAATACCAGCAAATATTTTATCACCCAATCTTGATGATACTTGGTGGTAATGATCGGTACACAAATCCCACTTGACTCACCAAATTCTGTTCTTCTAGGTAGAAGCGTTCGTTTACAGTAGCAGTTTATATTTTTTGGTTTCCCTCTGTTCTCTCCTATATAGATAGATGAATTTGGAACTCTAAATTCAACATGGTTTGTAGTAGCTCTTTCAAACTTGACAAAATAAAGGAGTTCTCAGTTTTTTCTCTATGATTTGATTCCGCTTCAAGTAGCCCTAAGAAGAGTCTGTGAAAAACCACTTTAATTGAAAGGGGTTGCCTGGTTTTAAGAAATTACGAGTTTCCGAAATACCAGCAAATATTTTTTCACCCAATCTTGATGATACGTGTTGGTAGTGACAAGTACACAAATCCCACTTGGCTCACCAAATTTTGTTCTTCTAGGTTGAAGCGTTCGCTTACAGTAGCAGTTTTTATATTTAGGTTTCACTCTGTTCTCTGCTATATAGATAGATGAATTTGGAACTCTAAATCCAACATGGTTTGTAGTAGCTTTTGAATCTTGACAAAATAAAGTAGTTCTCACTGTTGTCTCTATGGTTTGTTTCCTCTTCAAGTAGCCCTAGGCACAAACTGTGGAAAAGCACTTTCAACGAGAGGTTTTGCCCAGCTTCTAAGAAATAACGATTTTCCGAAATACCAGCAAATATTCTTTCACCCAATCTTGATGATACTTGGTGGTCATGATTGGTACACCAATCCCACTTGACTCACCAAATTTTGTTCTTGTAGGTAGAAGCGTTCGTTGACAGTAGTAGTTTATATTTTTAGTTTTCCCTCTGTTCTCTCCTATATAGATAGATGAATTTGGAACTCTAAATCCAACATGGTTTTTAGTAGCTCTTTGAAACTTGACAAAATAAAGGAGTTCTCAGTTTTGTCTCTATGGTTTGTTTACTCTTCAAGTAGTCCTAGGGACAGACTGTGGAAAAGCACTTACATTGAGAGGAGTTGACAAGCTTCTAAGAAATAACGAGTTTCCGAAATACCAGCAAATATTTTTTCACCCAATCTTGATGATTCTTGGTGGTAATGATTGGTACACAAATCTCACTTGACTCACCAAATTTTGTTCTTCTAGGTTGAAGCGTTCGTTTACAGTAGCAGGTTATATTTTAAAGTTCCCTCTGTTCTATCCTATATAGATAGATGAATTTGGAACTCTAAATCCAACATGGTTTGTAGTAGCTCTTTGAAACTTGACAAAATTAATGAGTTCTCAGTTTTGTCTTTATGATTTGTTTCCGCTTCATGTAGCCCTAAGCAGAGACTGTGGAAAAGCACTTTCATTGAAAGGGGTTGCCAAGTTTCCAAGAAATTACAGGTTTCCGAAATACCAGCAAATATTTTTTCACCCAATGTTGATGATTCGTGGTGGTAATGACAAGTACACAAATCCCACTTGGCTCACCAAATTTTGTTCTCCTAGGTTGAAGCGTTCGTTTACAGTAGCAGTTTTTATTTTTATGTTTCACTCTGTTCTCTCCTATATAGATAGATGAATTTGGAACTCTAAATCCAACATGGTTTGTAGTATCTCTTTGAAACTTGACAAAATAAAGGAGTTCTCAGTTTTGTCACTATGGATTGTTTCCTCTTGAAGTAGCCCTAAACACTGACTGTGGAAATGCACTTTCATTGAGAGGGGTTGCCAAGATTCTAAGAAATAACGAGTGTCCGAAATACCAGCAAATATTTTTTCACCCAATCTTGATGATACTTGGTGGTTATGATCGGTACATAAATCCAACTTGGCTCACCAAATTTTGTTCTTCTAGGTTGAAGCGTTCGTCTACAGTAGCAGTTTTTATATTTAGGTTTCACTCTGTTCTCTCCGATATATACAGATGAATTTGGAAATCTAAATCCAACATGGTTTGCCAGTAGCTCTTTGAAACTTGACAAAATAAAGTGGTTCTCAGTTTTGTCTCTATGTTTTGTTTCCTCTTCAACTAGACCTAGGCACAGACTGTGGAAAAGCACTTTCATTGA
Organism: Callospermophilus lateralis; assembly: GCF_048772815.1. Classification (NCBI taxonomy): domain Eukaryota; kingdom Metazoa; phylum Chordata; class Mammalia; order Rodentia; family Sciuridae; genus Callospermophilus; species Callospermophilus lateralis. The sequence goes on from NW_027516083.1 coordinate 39,714, forward strand.
GAGGGGTTGCCAAGCTTCTAAGAAATAACGAGTTTCCGAATTACCAGCAAATATTTTTTCACCCAATCTTGATGATACTTGGTGGTAATGATCAGTACACAAATCCCACTTTGCTCACCAAATTTTGTTCTTCCTGGTTGGAGCGTTCGTCTACAATAGCAGTTTTTATATTGAGGTTTCACTCTGTTCTCTCCTATATAGATAGATGATTTTTAACTCTAAATCCAGTATGGTTTGTAGTAGCTCTTTGAAACTTGACATAGTAAAGGAGTTCTCACTTTTGTCTCTATGGTTTGTTTCCTCTTCAAGTACCCCTAGGAACAGACTGTGGAAAAGCACTTTCATTGAGTGGGGTTGCCAAGCTTCTAAGAAATAACGAGTTTCCGAAATACCAGCAAATATTTTTTAACCGAATCTTGATGATACTTGGTGGTAATGATCAGTACACAAATCCCACTTGGCTCACCAAATTTTGTTCTTCTAGTTTGAAGCGTTCCTTTACAGTAGCAGTTTTTATTTTTAGGTTTCACTCTGTTCTCTCCTATATAGATAGATGAATTTGGAACTCTAAATCCAACATGGTTTGTAGTAGCTCTTTGAAACATGACAAAATAAAGGAGTTCTCAGTTTTGTCTCTATGTTTTCTTTTTACTTCAAGTAGCCCTAGGCACAGACGGTGGAAAAACACTTTCATTGAGAGGGGTTGCCAAGGTTCTAAGAAATAAAGAATTTCCGAAATACCAGCAAATATTTTTTCTTTCAATGTTGATGATACTTGGTGGTAATGATCAGTACACAAATCCCACTTGGTTCACCAAATTTTGTTCTTCTAATTTGAAACGTTCGTCTAAAGTAGCAGTTTTCATATTTAGGTTTCCCTCTGTTCTCTCCTATATAGATAGATGAATTTGGAACTCTAAATCCAACATGGTTTGTAGTAGCTCTTTGAAACTTGACAAAATAAGGATGTTCTCAGTTTTGTCTCTATGGATTGTTTCCTCTTCAAGTAGCCCTAAACACTGACTGTGGAAATGCACTTTCATTGAGAGGGGTTGCCAAGATTCTAAGAAATAACGAGTGTCCGAAATACCAGCAAATATTTTTTCACCCAATCTTGATGATACGTGGTGGTAATGACAAGTACACAAATCCTACTTGGCGCAACAAATTTTGTTCTTCTAGGTTGAAGCGTTCGTCTACAGTAGCAGTTTTTATATTTAGGTTTCACTCTGTGCTCTCCAATATAGACAGATGAATTTGGAAATCTAAATCCAATATGGTTTGCAGTAGCTCTTTGAAACTTGACAAAATAAAGGAGTTCTCAATTTTGTCTGTATGATTTGTTTCCGCTTCAAGTAGACCTAAGCAGAGACGGTTGAAAAGCACTTTCATTGAGAGGGGTTACCAAGCTTCCAAGAAATTACGAGTTTCGGAAATACCAGCAAATATTTTCTCATCCAATATTCATGATACTTGGTGGTATTGATCGGTACACAAATCCCACTTGGCTCACAAAATTTTGTTCTGCTAGGTTGAAGCGTTATCTACAGTTGCAGTTTTTATATTTTGGTTTCACACAGTTCTCTGCTATATAGATAGATGAATTTGGAACTATAAATACAACATGGTTTGCAGTAGCTCTTTGAAACTTGACAAAATAAAGTAGTTCTCAGTTTTGTCTCTATGTTTTGTTTCCTCTTCAAGTAGTCCTAGGCACAGACTGTGGAAAAGCACTTTCATTGAGAGGGGTTGCCAAGCTTCTAAGAAATAACGAGTTTCTGAAATACCATCAAATATTTTTTCACTCAACCTTGATGACACTTGGTGGTAATGATCGGTAGGAAAATCCCACTTGGCTCACCAAATTTTGTTCTTCTAGGTAGAAGCGTTCGTCTACAGTAGCAGTTTTTATATTTAGGTTTCACTCTGTTCTCTGCTATATAGATAGATGGATTTGGAACTCGAAATCCAACATGGTTTGTAGTAGCTCTTTGAAACTTGACAAAATAAAGGAGTTCTCAGTTTTGTCTCTATGATTTGTTACCTCTACAAGTAGCCCAAGGCACAGACGGTGGAAAAGCACTTTTATTGAGAGGGTTTGCCAAGCTTCTAAGAAATTACGAGTTTCCGAAATACCAGCAAATATTTTTTCACCCAATCTTGATGATACTTGGTGGTAATGATCAATACACAAATCCCATTTGGCTCACCAAATTTTGTTCTTGTAGGTTGAAGCGTTCGTCTACTGTAGCAGTTTTTATATTTAGGTTTCCCTCTGTTCTCTCCTATATAGATAGATGAATTTGGAACTCTAAATCCAACATGGTTTGCAGTAGCTCTTTGAAACTTGACAAAATAAAGGAGTTCTCAGTTTTGTCTCTATGATTTGTTTCCGCTTCAAGTAGCCCTAAGCAGAGACTTTGGAAAAGCACTTTCATGAGATGGGTTGCCAAGCTTCTACGAAATAACGAGTTTCCGAAATACCAGCAAATATTTTTTCACCCAAGGTTGATGATACGTGGTGGTAATGATCGGTACACAAATCCCACTTGGCTCACCAAATTTTGTTCTTCTAGGTTGAAGCATTCGTCTACAGTAGCAGTTTTTATATTTAGGTTTCACTCTGTTCTCTGCAATATAGATAGATGAATTTGGAACTCTAAATCCAACATGGTTTGCAGTAGCTCTTTGAAACTTGACAAAATAAAGTAGTTCTCAGTTTTGTCTCTCTGTTTTGTTTCCTCTTCAACTAGACCTAGGCACAGACTGTGAAAAATCACTTTCATTGAGAGGGGTTGCCAAGCTTCTAAGAAATAACGAGTTTCCGAAATACCAGCAAATAATTTTCACCCAATCTTGATGAGACTTGGTGGTAATGATCAGTACACAAATCCCACTTGGCTCACCAAATTTTGTTCTTCTAGGTTGAAGCGTTCGTTTGCAGTAGCAGTTTATATTTTTAGGTTTCACTCTGTTCTCTGCTATATAGATAGATGGATTTGGAACTCTAAATCCAACATGGTTTGCAGTAGCTCTTTAAAACTTGACAAAATAAAGGAGTTCTCAGTTTTGTCTCAATGGTTTGTTTCCTCTTCAAGTACCCCTAGGAACAGACTGTGGAAAAGCACTTTCATTGAGTGGAGTTGCCAAGCTTCTAAGAAATAACGAGTTTCCGAAATACCAGCAAATATTTTTTCACGCAATCTTGATGACACTTGGTGGTAATGATCAGTACACAAATCCCACTTGGCTCACCAAATTTTGTTCTTCTAGGTTGGAGCGTTCGTCTACAATAGCAGTTTTTATATTTAGGTTTCACTCTATTCTCTCCTATTTAGATAGATGATTTTTTAAGTCTAAATCCAGTATGGTTTGTAGTAGCTCTTTGAAAATTGACAAAATAAAGGAGTTCTCAGTTTTGTCTCTATGATTTGTTTCCGCTTCATGTAGCCCTAAGCAGAGACTGTGGAAAAGCACTTTCATTGAGAGGGGTACCAAGCTTCCAAGAAATTACAAGTTTCCGAAATACCGGCAAATATTTTTTCACCCAAGGTTGATGATACGTGGTGGTAGTGATTGGTACTAAAATCCCACTTGGCTCACCAAATTTTGTTCTTCTAGGTTGAAGCGTTCGTCTACAGTAGCAGTTTTTATATTAGGTTTCACTCTGTTCTCTGCTACATAGATAGATGAATTTGGAACTCTAAATAGAACATGGTTTGTAGTAGCTCTTTGAAAGTTGACAAAATAAAGGAGTTCTCAGTTTTGTCTCTATGGTTTCTTTCCTCTTCAAGTAGCCCTAGGCACAGACTGTGGAAAAGCACTTTCATTGAGAGGGGTTGCCAAGCTTCTAAGAAATAACGAGTTTCCGAAATACCAGCAAATATTTTTTCACCCAATCTTGATGATACGTGGTGGTAATGACAAGTCCACGATCCCACTTGGCTCACCGAGTTTTGTTCTTCTAAGTTGAAGCTTTCGTTTACAGTAGCAATTTTTATTTTTAGGTTTCAATCTGATCTCCTATTTAGATAGATTAATTTGGAACTCTAAATCCAACATGGTTTGTAGTAGCTCTTTGAAACTTGACAAAATAAAGGAGTTCTCAGCTTTGTCTATATGGTTTGTTTCCTCTTCAAGTAGCCCTAGGCACAGACGGTGGAAAAGCACTTTCATTCAGAGGGTTTGCCAAGCTTCTAAGAAATAACGAGTTTCCGAAATACCAGCAAATATTTTCTCATCCAATGTTGATGATACGTGGTGGTAATGATCAGTACACAAATCCCACATGGCTCACCAAATTTTGTTCTTCTAGGTTCTCCTATATAGATAGATGAATTTGGAACTCGAAATCCAACATGGTTTGCAGTAGGTCTTTGAAACTTGACAAAATAAAGTAGTTCTCAGTTTTGTCTCTATATTTTGTTTCCTCTTCAAGTAGACATATGCACAGACTGTGGAAAAGCATTTTCATTGAGATGGGTTGCCAAGCTTCTAAGAAATAACGAGTTTCCGAAATACCAGCAAATATTTTTTCACCGAATCTTGATGATACTTGGTGGTAATGATCAGTACACAAATCCCACTTGGCTCACCAAATTTTGTTCTTCTAGGTTGAAGCGTTCCTTTACAGTAGCAGTTTTTATTTTTAGGTTTCACTCTGTTCTCTCCTATATAGATAGATGAATTTGGAACACTAAATCCAACATGGTTTGTAGTAGCTCTTTGAAACTTGACAAATAAAGGAGTTCTCAGTTTTGTCTCTATGGATTGTTTCCTCTTCAAGTAGCCCTAAACACTGACTGTGGAAATGCACTTTCATTGAGAGGGGTTGCCAAGCTTCCAAGAAATTACGAATTTCGGAAATACCAGCAAATATTTTTTCACCCAATATTCATGGTACTTGGTGGTATTGATCGGTACACAAATCCCACTTGGCTCACAAAATTTTGTTCTGCTAGGTTGAAGCGTTATCTACAGTTGCAGTTTTTATATTTTGGTTTCACACTGTTCTCTGCTATATAGATAGATGAATTTGGAACTATAAATACAACATGGTTTGCAGTAGCTCTTTGAAACTTGACAAAATAAAGTAGTTCTCAGTTTTGTCTCTATGTTTTGTTTCCTCTTCAAGTAGTCCTAGGCACAGACTGTGGAAAAGCACTTTCATTGAGAGGGGTTGCCAAGCTTCTAAGAAATAACGAGTTTCCGAATTACCAGCAAATATTTTTTCACCCAATCTTGATGATACGTGGTGGTAATGAAAAGTACACAAATCCTACTTGGTTCAACAAATTTTGTTCTTCTAGGTTAAAGCGTTCGTCTACAGTAGCAGTTTTTATATTCAGGTTTCACTCTGTGCTCTCCAAAATAGACAGATGAATTTGGAACTCTAAATCCAATATGGTTTGTAGTAGCTCTTTGAAACTTGAGAAAATAAAGGAGTTCTCAGTTTTGTCTGTATGATTTGTTTCCGCTTCAAGTAGACCTAAGCAGAGACGGTGGAAACGCACTTTCATTGAGAGGGGTTGCCAAGCTTCCAAGAAATTACGAATTTCGGAAATACCAGCAAATATTTTTTCACCCAATATTCATGGTACTTGGTGGTATTGATCGGTACACAAATCCCACTTGGCTCACAAAATTTTGTTCTGCTAGGTTGAAGCGTTATCTACAGTTGCAGTTTTTATATTTTGGTTTCACACTGTTCTCTGCTATATAGATAGATGAATTTGGAACTATAAATACAACATGGTTTGCAGTAGCTCTTTGAAACTTGACAAAATAAAGTAGTTCTCAGTTTTGTCTCTATGTTTTGTTTCCTCTTCAAGTAGTCCTAGGCACAGACTGTGGAAAAGCACTTTCATTGAGAGGGGTTGCCAAGCTTCTAAGAAATAACGAGTTTCTGAAATACCATCAAATATTTTTTCACGCAATCTTGATGACACTTGGTGGTAATGATCGGTACACAAATCCCACTTGGCTCACCAAATTTTGTTCTTCTAGTTAGAAGCGTTGGTCCACAGTAGCACTTTTTATATTTAGGTTTCACTCTATTCTCTTCTATATAGATAGATGAATTTGGAACTAGAAATCCAACATGGTTTGTAGTAGCTCTTTGAAACTAGACAAAATAAAGGAGTTCTCAGTTTTGTCTCTATGGTTTGTTTCCTCTACAAGTAGCCCTAGGCACAGACGGTGGAAAAGCACTTTCATTGAGAGGGTTTGCCAAGCTTCTAAGAAATAACGAGTTTCCAAAATACCAGCAAATATTTTTTCATTCAATGTTGATGATACATGGTGGTAATGATCAATACACAAATCCCACTTGGCTCACCAAATTTTGTTCTTGTAGGTTGAAGCGTTCGTCTACTGTAGCTGTTTTTATATTTAGGTTTCCCTCTGTTCTCTCCTATATAGATAGATGAATTTGGAACTCTAAATCCAACATGGTTTGCAGTAGCTCTTTGAAACTTGACAAAATAAAGTAGTTCTCAGTTTTGACTCTATGTTTTGTTTCCTCTTCAAGTAGACCTGGGCACAGACTGTGGAAAAGCACTTTCATTGAGATGGGTTGCCAAGCTTCTAATAAATAACGAGTTTTCAAAATACCAGCAAATATTTTTTCACCGAATCTTGATGATACTTCGTGGTGAAGATCGGTACACAAATCCCACTTGGCTCACCAAATTTTGTTCTTCTAGGTTCAAGCGTTCGTCTACAGTATCATTTTTTATATTTAGGTTTCACTCTGTTCTCTCCTATATAGATAGATGAATTTGGATCTCTAAATCCAATATGGTTTGTAGTAGCTCTTTGAAACTTGACAAATTAAAGGAGTTCTCAGTTTTGTCTTTATGATTTGTTTCCGCTTCAAGTAGCCCTAAGCAGAGACTGTGGAAAAGCACTTTCATTGAGAGGGGTTGCCAAGGTTCCAAGAAATTACGAGTTTCCGAAATACCATCAAATATTTTTTAACCCAATCTTGATGATACGTGGTGGTAATGACAAGTCCACGATCCCACTTGGCTCACCAAATTTTGTTCTTCTAAGTTGAAGCGTTAGTTTACAGTAGCAATTTTTGTTTTTAGGTTTCAATCTGATCTCCTATTTAGATAGATTAATTTGGAACTCTAAATCCAAAATGGTTTGTAGTAGCTCTTTGAAACTTGACAAAATAAAGGAGTTCTCAGCTTTGTCTATATGGTTTGTTTCCTCTTCAAGTAGCCCTAGGCACAGACGGTGGGAAAGCACTTTCATTCAGAGGGTTTGCCAAGCTTCTAAGAAATAACGAGATTCCGAAATACCAGCAAATATTTTCTTATCCAATGTTGATGATACGTGGAGGTAATGATCAGTACACAAATCCCACATGGCTCACCAAATTTTGTTCTTCTAGGTTGAAGCGTTCGTCTACTGTAGCAGTTTTTATATTTAGGTTTTCCTCTGTTCTCTCCTATATAGATAGATGAATTTGGAACTCGAAATCCAACATGGTTTGCAGTAGGTCTTTGAAACTTGACAAAATAAAGTAGTTCTCAGTTTTGTCTCTATATTTTGTTTCCTCTTCAAGTAGACATAGGCACAGACTGTGGGAAAGCACTTTCATTGAGAGGGGTTGCCAAGCTTCTAAGAAATAACGAGTTTCCGAAATACCAGCAAATATTTTTTCACCGAATCTTGATGATACTTGGTGGCAATGATCAGTACACAAATCCCACTTGGCTCACCAAATTTTGTTCTTCTAGGTTGAAGCGTTCCTTTACAGTAGCAGTTTTTATTTTTAGGTTTCACTCTGTTCTCTCCTATATAGATAGATGTATTTGGAACTCTAAATCCAACATGGTTTGTAGTAGCTCTTTGAAACTTGACAAAATAAAGGAGTTCTCAGTTTTGTCTCTATGGATTGTTTCCTCTTCAAGTAGCCCTAAACACTGACTGTGGAAATGGACTTTCATTGAGAGAGGTTGCCAAGCTTCTAGGAAATAACGAGTGTCCGAAATACCAGCAAATATTTTTTCACCCAATCTTGATGATACTTGGTGGTGATGATCGGTACACAAATCCAACTTGGCTCACCAAATTTTGTTCTTCTAGGTTGAAGCGTTCGTCTACAGTAGCAGTTTTTATATTTAGGTTTCACTCTGTTCTCTCCTATATATACAGATGAATTTGGAACTCTAAATCCAACATGGTTTGCAGTAGCTCTTTGAAACTTGACAAAATAAAGTGGTTCTCAGTTTTGTCTCTATGTTTTGTTTCCTCTTCAACTAGACCTAGGCACAGACTGTGGAAAAGCACTTTCATTGAGAGGGGTTGCCAAGCTTCTAAGAAATAACGAGTTTCCGAATTACCAGCAAATATTTTTTCACCCAATCTTGATGATACGTGGTGGTAATGAAAAGTACACAAATCCTACTTGGTTCAACAAATTTTGTTCTTCTAGGTTAAAGCGTTCGTCTACAGTAGCAGTTTTTATATTTAGGTTTCACTCTGTGCTCTCCAATATAGACAGATGAATTTGGAACTCTAAATCCAATATGGTTTGTAGTAGCTCTTTGAAACTTGAGAAAATAAAGGAGTTCTCAGTTTTGTCTGTATGATTTGTTTCCGCTTCAAGTAGACCTAAGCAGAGACGGTGGAAAAGCACTTTCATTGAGAGGGGTTGCCAAGCTTCCAAGAAATTACGAGTTTCGGAAATACCAGCAAATATTTTTTCACCCAATATTCATGGTACTTGGTGGTATTGATCGGTACACAAATCCCACTTGGCTCACAAAATTTTGTTCTGCTAGGTTGAAGCGTTATCTACAGTTGCAGTTTTTATATTTTGGTTTCACACTGTTCTCTGCTCTATAGATAGATGAATTTGTAACTATTAATACAAGATGGTTTGCAGTAGCTCTTTGAAACTTGACAAAATAAAGTAGTTCTCAGTTTTGTCTCTATGTTTTGTTTCCTCTTCAAGTAGTCCTAGGCACAGACTGTGGAAAAGCACTTTCATTGAGAGGGGTTGCCAAGCTTCTAAGAAATAACGAGTTTCTGAAATACCATCAAATATTTTTTCATGCAATCTTGATGACACTTGGTGGTAATGATCGGTACACAAATCCCACTTGGCTCACCAAATTTTGTTCTTCTAGGTAGAAGCGTTCGTCTACAGTAGCACTTTTTATATTTAGGTTTCACTCTATTCTCTTCTATATAGATAGATGAATTTGGAACTAGAAATCAACATGGTTTGTAGTAGCTCTTTGAAACTAGACAAAATAAAGGAGTTCTCAGTTTTGTCTCTGTGGTTTGTTTCCTCTACAAGTAGCCCTAGGCACAGACGGTGGAAAAGCACTTTCATTGAGAGGGTTTGCCAAGCTTCTAAGAAATAACGAGTTTCCAAAATACCAGCAAATATTTTTTCATTCATTGTTGATGATACATGGTGGTAATGATCAATACACAAATCCCACTTGGCTCACCAAATTTTGTTCTTGTAGGTTGAAGCGTTCGTCTACTGTAGCAGTTTTTATATTTAGGTTTCCCTCTGTTCTCTCCTATATAGATAGATAAATTTGGAACTCTAAATCCAACATGGTTTGCAGTAGCTCTTTGAAACTTGACAAAATAAATTAGTTCTCAGTTTTGTCTCTATGTTTTGTTTCCTCTTCAAGTAGACCTGGGCACAGACTGTGGAAAAGCACTTTCATTGAGATGGGTTGCCAAGCTTCTAATAAATAACGAGTTTCCGAAATACCAGCAAATATTTTTTCACCGAATCTTGATGATACTTGGTGGTAATGATCAGTACACAAATCCCACTTGGCTCACCAAATTTTGTTCTTCTAGGTTGAAGCGTTCGTTTACAGTATCAGTTTTCATTTTTAGGTTTCACTCTGTTCTCTGCTATATAGACAGATGAATTTGTAACTCTAAATCCAACATGGTTTGTAGTAGCTCTTTGAAACTTGACAAAATAAAGGAGTTCTCAGTTTTGTCTCTATGATTTGTTTCTGCTTCAAGTTGCCCTAAGCAGAGACTTTGGAAAAGCACTTTCATGAGAGGGGTTGCCAAGCTTCTACGAAATAACGAGTTTCCGAAATACCAGCAAATATTTTTCACCCAAGGTTGATGATACGTGGTGGTAATGATCGGTACACAAATCCCACTTGGCTCACCAAATTTTGTTCTTCTAAGTTGAAGCGTTCGTCTACAGTAGCAGTTTTTATATTTAGGTTTCACTCTGTTCTCTGCAATATAGATAGATGAATTTGGAACTCTAAATCCAACATGGTTTGCAGTAGCTCTTTGAAACTTGACAAAATAAATTAGTTCTCCGTTTTGTCTCTCTGTTTTGTTTCCTCTTCAACTAGACCTAGGCACAGACTGTGGAAAAGCACTTTCATTGAGAGGGGTTGCCAAGCTTCTAAGAAATAACGAGTTTCCGAAATACCAGCAAATAATTTTCACCCAATCTTGATGAGACTTGGTGGTAATGATGAGTACACAAATCCCACTTGGCTCACCATATTTTGTTCTTCTAGGTTGAAGCGTTCGTTTGCAGTAGCAGTTTATATTTTTAGGTTTCACTCTGTTCTCTGCTATATAGATAGATGGATTTGGAACTCTAAATCCAACATGGTTTGTAGTAGCTCTTTGAAACTTGACAAAATAAAGGAGTTCTCAGTTTTGTCTCTATGGTTTGTTTCCTCTTCAAGTACCCCTAGGAACAGAGTGTGGAAAAGCACTTTCATTGAGTGGAGTTGCCAAGCTTCTAAGAAATAACGAGTTTCCGAAATACCAGCAAATATTTTTTCACGCAATCTTGATGTCACTTGGTGGTAATGATCAGTACACAAATCCCACTTGGCTCACCAAATTTTGTTCTTCTAGGTAGGAGCATTCGTCTACAATAGAAGTTTTTATATTTAGGTTTCACTCTGTTCTCTCCTATATAGATAGATGATTTTTTAACTCTAAATCCAGTATGGTTTGTAGTAGCTCTTTGAAACTTGAAAAAATAAATGAGTTCTCAGTATTGTCTCTATGATTTGTTTCCGCTTCATGTAGCCCTAAGCAGAGACTGTGGAAAAGCACTTTCATTGAGAGGGGTACCAAGCTTCCAAGAAATTACGAGTTTCCGAAATACCGGCAAATATTTTTCACCCAAGGTTGATGATACATGGTGGTAGTGATCGGTACAAAAATCCCACTTGGCTCACCAAATTTTGTTCTTCTAGTTTGAAGCGTTCGTCTACAGTAGCAGTTTTTATATTAGGTTTCACTCTGTTCTCTGCTACATAGATAGATGAATTTGGAACTCTAAATCCAACATGGTTTGTAGTAGCTCTTTGAAAGTTGACAAAATAAAGGAGTTCTCAGTTTTGTCTCTATGGTTTGTTTCCTCTTCAAGTAGCCCTAGGCACAGACGGTGGAAAAGCACTTTCATTGAGAGGGGTTGCCAAGCTTCTAAGACATAACGAGTTTTCGAAATACCAGCAAATATTTTTTCACCCAATCTTGATGATACTTCGTGGTGAAGATAGGTACACAAATCCCACTTGGCTCACCAAATTTTGTTCTTCTAGGTTCAAGCGTTCGTCTACAGTATCATTTTTATATTTAGGTTTCCCCCTGTTCTCTCCTATATAGATAGATGAATTTGGTTCTCTAAATCCAATATGGTTTGTAGTAGCTCTTTTAAACTTGACAAATTAAAGGAGTTCTCAGTTTTGTCTTTATGATTTGTTTCCGCCTCAAGTAGCCCTAAGCAGAGACTGTGGAAAAGCACTTTCATTGAGAGGGGTTGCCAAGGTTCCAAGAAATTACGAGTTTCCGAAATACCATCAAATATTTTTTCACCCAATCTTGATGATACGTGGTGGTAATGACAAGTCCACGATCCCACTTGGCTCACCAAATTTTGTTCTTCTAAGTTGAATCGTTAGTTTACAGTAGCAATTTTTATTTTTAGGTTTCAATCTGATCTCCTATTTAGATAGATTAATTTCGAACTCTAAATCCAACATGGTTTGTAGTAGCTCTTTGAAACTTGACAAAATAAAGGAGTTCTCAGCTTTGTCTATATGGTTTGTTTCCTCTTCAAGTAGCCCTAGGCACAGACGGTGGAAAAACACTTTCATTCAGAGGGTTTGCCAAGCTTCTAAGAAATAACGAGTTTCCAAAATACCAGCAAACATTTTCTCATCCAATGTTGATTATACGTGGTGGTAATGATCAGTACACAAATCCCACATGGCTCACCAAATTTTGTTCTTCTAGGTTGAAGCGTTCGTCTACTGTAGCAGTTTTTATATTTAGGTTTTCCTCTGTTCTCTCCTATATAGATAGATGAATTTGGAACTCGAAATCCAACATGGTTTGCAGTAGGTCTTTGAAACTTGACAAAATAAAGTAGTGCTCAGTTTTGTCTCTATATTAATTTCCTCTTCAAGTAGACATAGGTACAGAAGGTGGAAAAGCACTTTCATTGAGAGGGGTTGCCAAGCTTCTAAGAAATAACGAGTTTCCGAAATACCAGCAAATATTTTTTCACCGAATCTTGATGATACATGGTGGTAATGATCAGTACACAAATCCCACTTGGCTCACCAAATTTTGTTCTTCTAGGTTGAAGCGTTCCTTTACAGTAGCAGTTTTTATTTTTAGGTTTCACTCTGTTCTCTCCTATATAGATAGATGTATTTGGAACTCTAAATCCAACATGGTTTGTAGTAGCTCTTTGAAACTTGACAAAATAAAGGAGTTCTCAGTTTTGTCTCTATGGATTGTTTCCTCTTCAAGTAGCCCTAAACACTGACTGTGGAAATGGACTTTCATTGAGAGAGGTTGCCAAGCTTCTAAGAAATAACGAGTGTCCGAAATACCAGCAAATATTTTTTCACCCAATCTTGATGATACTTGGTGGTGATGATCGGTACACAAATCCAACTTGGCTCACCAAATTTTGTTCTTCTAGGTTGAAGCGTTCGTCTACAGTAGCAGTTTTTATATTTAGGTTTCACTCTGTTCTCTCCTATATATACAGATGAATTTGGAACTCTAAATCCAACATGGTTTGCAGTAGCTCTTTGAAACTTGAGAAAATAAAGGAGTTCTCAGTTTTGTCTGTATGATTTGTTTCCGCTTCAAGTAGACCTAAGCAGAGACGGTGGAAAAGCACTTTCATTGAGAGGGGTTGCCAAGCTTCCAAGAAATTACGAGTTTCGGAAATACCAGCAAATATTTTTTCACCCAATATTCATGGTACTTGGTGGTATTGATCGGTACACAAATCCCACTTGGCTCACAAAATTTTGTTCTGCTAGGTTGAAGCGTTATCTATAGTTGCAGTTTTTATATTTTGGTTTCACACTGTTCTCTGCTATATAGATAGATGAATTTGGAACTATAAATACAACATGGTTTGCAGTAGCTCTTTGAAACTTGACAAAATAAAGTAGTTCTCAGTTTTGTCTCTATGTTTTGTTTCCTCTTCAAGTAGTCCTAGGCACAGACTGTGGAAAAGCACTTTCATTGAGAGGGGTTGCCAAGCTTCTAAGAAATAACGAGTTTCTGAAATACCATCAAATATTTTTTCACGCAATCTTGATGACACTTGGTGGTAATGATCGGTACACAAATCCCACTTGGCTCACCAAATTTTGTTCTTCTAGTTACAAGCGTTCGTCTACAGTAGCACTTTTTATATTTAGGTTTCACTCTATTCTCTTCTATATAGATAGATGAATTTGGAACTAGAAATCCAACATGGTTTGTAGTAGCTCTTTGAAACTCGACAAAATAAAGGAGTTCTCAATTTTGTCTCTATGGTTTGTTTCCTCTACAAATAGCCCTAGGCACAGACGGTGGAAAAGCACTTTCATTGAGAGGGGTTGCCAAGCTTCCAAGAAATTATGAGTTTCCAAAATACCAGCAAATATTTTTTCATTCAATGTTGATGATACATGGTGGTAATGATCAATACACAAATCCCACTTGGCTCACCAAATTTTGTTCTTGTAGGTTAAAGCGTTCGTCTACTGTAGCAGTTTTTATATTTAGGTTTCCCTCTGTTCTCTCCTATATAGATAGATGAATTTGGAACTCTAAATCCAACATGGTTTGCAGTAGCTCTTTGAAACTTGACAAAATAAAGTAGTTCTCAGTTTTGTCTCTATGTTTTGTTTCCTCTTCAAGTAGACCTGGGCAGAGACTGTGGAAAAGCACTTTCATTGAGATGGGTTGCCAAGCTTCTAATAAATAACGAGTTTTCGAAATACCAGCAAATATTTTTCACCGAATCTTGATGTGAAGATCGGTACACAAATCCCACTTGGCTCACCAAATTTTGTTCTTCTAGGTTCAAGCGTTCGTCTACAGTATCATTTTTTATATTTAGGTTTCACTCTGTTCTCTCCTATATACATAGATGAATTTAGTTCTCTAAATCCAATATGGTTTGTAGTAGCTCTTGAAACTTGACAAATTAAAGGAGTTCTCAGTTTTGTCTTCATGATTTGTTTCCGCCTCAAGTAGTCCTAAGCAGCGACTGTGGAAAAGCACTTTCATTGAGAGGGGTTGCCAAGGTTCCAAGAAATTACGAGTTTCCGAAATACCATCAAATATTTTTTCACCCAATCTTGATGATACGTGGTGGTAATGACAAGTCCACGATCCACTTGGCTCACCAAATTTTGTTCTTCTAAGTTGAAGCGTTAGTTTACAGTAGCAATTTTTATTTTTAGGTTTCAATCTGATCTCATATTTAGATAGATTAATTTGGAACTCTAAATCCAACATGGTTTGTAGTAGCTCTTTGAAACTTGTCAAAATAAAGGAGTTCTCAGCTTTGTCTATATGGTTTGTTTCCTCTTCAAGTAGCCCTAGGCACAGAAGGTGGAAAAGCACTTTTATTCAGAGGGTTTGCCAAGCTTCTAAGAAATAACGAGTTTCCGAAATACCAGCAAATATTTTCTCATCCAATGTTGATGATACGTGGTGGTAATGATCAGTACACAAATCCCACATGGCTCACCAAATTTTGTTCTTCTAGGTTGAAGCGTTCGTTTACAGTATCAGTTTTCATTTTTAGGTTTCACTCTGTTCTCTGCTATATAGATAGATGAATTTGGAACTCGAAATCCAACATGGTTTGCAGTAGGTCTTTGAAACTTGACAAAATAAAGTAGTTCTCAGTTTTGTCTCTATATTTTGTTTCCTCTTCAAGTAGACATAGGCACAGACTGTGGAAAAGCATTTTCATTGACATGGGTTGCCAAGCTTCTAAGAAATAACGAGTTTCCGAAATACCAGCAAATATTTTTTCACCGAATCTTGATGATACTTGGTGGTAATGATCAGTACACAAATCCCACTTGGCTGACCAAATTTTGTTCTTCTAGGTTGAAGCGTTCCTTTACAGTAGCAGTTTTTATTTTTAGGTTTCACTCTGTTCTCTCCTATATAGATAGATGAATTTGGAACTCTAAATCCAACATGGTTTGTAGTAGCTCTTTGAAACTTGACAAAATAAAGGAGTTCTCAGTTTTGTCTCTATGGATTGTTTCCTCTTCAAGTAGCCCTAAACACTGACTGTGGAAATGGACTTTCATTGAGAGAGGTTGCCAAGCTTCTAAGAAATAACGAGTGTCCGAAATACCAGCAAATATTTTTTCACCCAATCTTGATGATACTTGGTGGTGATGATCGGTACACAAATCCAACTTGGCTCACCAAATTTTATTCTTCTAGGTTGAAGCATTCGTCTACAGTATCAGTTTTTTGTATTTAGGTTTCACTCTGTTCTCTCCTATATATACAGATGAATTTGGAACTCTAAATCCAACATGGTTTGCAGTAGCTCTTTGAAACTTGACAAAATAAAGTGGTTCTCAGTTTTGTCTCTATGTTTTGTTTCCTCTTCAACTAGACCTATGCACAGACTGTGGAAAAGCACTTTCATTGAGAGGGGTTGCCAAGCTTCTAAGAAATAACGAGTTTCCGAATTACCAGCAAATATTTTTTCACCCAATCTTGATGATACGTGGTGGTAATGAAAAGTACACAAATCCTACTTGGTTCAACAAATTTTGTTCTTCTACGTTAAAGCGTTCGTCTACAGTAGCAGTTTTTATATTTAGGTTTCACTTTGTGCTCTCCAATATAGACAGATGAATTTGGAACTCTAAATCCAATATGGTTTGTAGTAGGTCTTTGAAACTTGAGAAAATAAAGGAGTTCTCAGTTTTGTCTGTATGATTTGTTTCCGCTTCAAGTAGACCTAAGCAGAGACGGTGGAAAAGCACTTTCATTGAGAGGGGTTGCCAAGCTTCCGAGAAATTACGAGTTTCGGAAATACCAGCAAATATTTTTTCACCCAATATTCATGGTACTTGGTGGTATTGATCGGTACACAAATCCCACTTGGCTCACAAAATTTTGTTCTGCTAGGTTGAAGCGTTATCTACAGTTGCAGTTTTTATATTTTGGTTTCACACTGTTCTCTGCTATATAGATAGATGAATTTGGAACTATAAATACAACATGGTTTGCAGTAGCTCTTTGAAACTTGACAAAATAAAGTAGTTCTCAGTTTTGTCTCTATGTTTTGTTTCCTCTTCAAGTAGTCCTAGGCACAGACTGTGGAAAAGCACTTTCATTGAGAGGGGTTGCCAAGCTTCTAAGAAATAACGAGTTTCTGAAATACCATCAAATATTTTTTCACGCAATCTTGATGACACTTGGTGGTAATGATCGGTACACAAATCCCATTTGGCTCACCAAATTTTGTTCTTCTAGGTAGAAGCGTTCGTCTACAGTAGCACTTTTTATATTTAGGTTTCACTCTATTCACTTCTATATAGATAGATGAATTTGGAACTAGAAATCCAACATGGTTTGTAGTAGCTCTTTGAAACTAGACAAAATAAAGGAGTTCTCAGTTTTGTCTCTATGGTTTGTTTCCTCTACAAATAGCCCTAGGCACAGACGGTGGAAAAGCACTTTCATTGAGAGGGGTTGCCAAGCTTCCAAGAAATTATGAGTTTCCAAAATACCAGCAAATATTTTTTCATTCAATGTTGATGATACATGGTGGTAATGATCAATACACAAATCCCACTTGGCTCACCAAATTTTGTTCTTGTAGGTTGAAGCGTTCGTCTACTGTAGCAGTTTTTATATTTAGGTTTCCCTCTGTTCTCTCCTATATAGATAGATGAATTTGGAACTCTAAATCCAACATGGTTTGCAGTAGCTCTTTGAAACTTGACAAAATAAAGTAGTTCTCAGTTTTGTCTCTATGTTTTGTTTCCTCTTCAAGTAGACCTGGGCACAGACTGTGGAAAAGCACTTTCATTGAGATGGGTTGCCAAGCTTCTAATAAATAACGAGTTTTTGAAATACCAGCAAATATTTTTTCACCGAATCTTGATGATACTTCGTGGTGAAGATCGGTACACAAATCCCACTTGGCTCACCAAATTTTGTTCTTCTAGGTTCAAGCGTTCGTCTACAGTATCATTTTTTATATTTAGGTTTCACTCTGTTCTCTCCTATATAGATAGATGAATTTGGTTCTCTAAATCCAATATGGTTTGTAGTAGCTCTTTGAAACTTGACAAATTAAAGGAGTTCTCAGTTTTGTCTTTATGATTTGTTTCCGCCTCAAGTAGTCCTAAGCAGCGACTGTGGAAAAGCACTTTCATTGAGAGGGGTTGCCAAGGTTCCAAGAAATTACGAGTTTCCGAAATACCATCAAATATTTTTTCACCCAATCTTGATGATACGTGGTGGTAATGACAAGTCCACGATCACACTTGGCTCACCAAGTTTTGTTCTTCTAAGTTGAAGCGTTAGTTTACAGTAGCAATTTTTATTTTTAGGTTTCAATCTGATCTCCTATTTAGATAGATGAATTTGGAACTCTAAATCCAACATGGTTTGTAGTAGCTCTTTGAAACTTGACAAAATAAAGGAGTTCTCAATTTTGTCTCTATGGATTGTTTCCTCTTCAAGTAGCCCTAAACACTGACTGTGGAAATGGACTTTCATTGAGAGAGGTTGCCAAGCTTCTAAGAAATAACGAGTGTCCGAAATACCAGCAAATATTTTTTCACCCAATCTTGATGATACTTGGTGGTGATGATCGGTACACAAATCCAACTTGGCTCACCAAATTTTGTTCTTCTAGGTTGAAGCGTTCGTCTACAGTAGCAGTTTTTATATTTAGGTTTTACTCTGTTCTCTCCTATATATACAGATGAATTTGGAACTCTAAATCCAACATGGTTTGCAGTAGCTCTTTGAAACTTGACAAAATAAAGTAGTTCTCAGTTTTGTCTCTATGTTTTGTTTCCTCTTCAAGTAGACCTGGGCACAGACTGTGGAAAAGCACTTTCATTGAGATGGGTTGCCAAGCTTCTAATAAATAACGAGTTTCCGAAATACCAGCAAATAATTTTCACCCAATCTTGATGCGACTTGGTGGTAATGATCAGTACACAAATCCCACTTGGCTCACCAAATTTTGTTCTTCTAGGTTGAAGCGTTAGTTTACAGTATCAGTTTTCATTTTTAGGTTTCACTCTGTTCTCTGCTATATAGACAGATGAATTTGGAACTCTAAATCCAACATGGTTTGTAGTAGCTCTTTGAAACTTGACAAAATAAAGGAGTTCTCAGTTTTGTCTCTATGATTTGTTTCCGCGTCAAGTATCCCTAAGAAGAGACTTTGGAAAAGCACTTTCATGAGAGGGGTTGCAAGCTTCTACGAAATAACGAGTTTCCTAATTACCAGCAAATATTTTTTCACCCAAGGTTGATGATACATGGTGGTAATGATCGGTACACAAATCCCACATGGCTCACCAAATTTTGTTCTTCTAGGTTGAAGCGTTCGTCTACAGTAGCAGTTTTTATATTTAGGTTTCACTCTGTTCTCTGCAATATAGATAGATGAATTTGGAACTCTAAATCCAACATGGTTTGCAGTAGCTCTTTGAAACTTGACAAAATAAAGTAGTTCTCAGTTTTGTCTCTCTGTTTTGTTTCCTCTTCAACTAGACCTAGGCACAGACTGTGGAAAAGCACTTTCATTGAGAGGGGTTGCCAAGCTTCTAATCAATAACGAGTTTCCGAAATACCAGCAAATAATTTTCACCCAATCTTGATGCGACTTGGTGGTAATGATCAGTACACAAATCCCACTTGGCTCACCAAATTTTGTTCTTCTAGGTTGAAGCGTTCGTTTGCAGTAGCAGTTTATATTTTTAGGTTTCACTCTGTTCTCTGCTATATAGATAGATGGATTTGGAACTCTAAATCCAACATGGTTTGTAGTAGCTCTTTGAAACTTGACAAAATAAAGGAGTTCTCAGTTTTGTCTCTATGGTTTGTTTCCTCTTCAAGTACCCCTAGGAACAGACTGTGGAAAAGCACTTTCATTGAGTGGAGTTGCCAAGCTTCTAAGAAATAACGAGTTTCCGAAATACCAGCAAATATTTTTTTCACGCAATCTTGATGTCACTTGGTGGTAATGATCAGTACACAAATCCCACTTGGCTCACCAAATTTTGTTCTTCTAGTTTGGAGCGTTCGTCTACAATAGCAGTTTTTATATTTAGGTTTCACTCTGTTCTCTCCTATATAGATAGATGATTTTTTAACTCTAAATCCAGTATGGTTTGTAGTAGCTTTTTGAAACTTGACAAAATAAATGAGGTCTCAGTATTGTCTCTATGATTTGTTTCCGCTTCATGTAGCCCTAAGCAGAGACTGTGGAAAAGCACCTTCATTGAGAGGGGTACCAAGCTTCCAAGAAATTACGAGTTTCCGAAATACCGGCAAATATTTTTTCACCCAAGGTTGATGATACGTGGTGGTAGTGATCGGTACAAAAATCCCACTTGGCTCACCAAATTTTGTTCTTCTAGGTTGAAGCGTTCGTCTACAGTAGCAGTTTTATATTAGGTTTCACTCTGTTCTCTGCTACATAGATAATTGAATTTGGAACTCTAAATCCAACATGGTTTGTAGTAGCTCTTTGAAAGTTGACAAAATAAAGGAGTTCTCAGTTTTGTCTCTATGGTGTGTTTCCTCTTCAAGTAGCCCTAGGCACAGACGGTGGAAAAGCACTTTCATTGAGAGGGGTTGCCAAGCTTCTAAGACATAACGAGTTTTCGAAATACCAGCAAATATTTTTTCACCCAATCTTGATGATACTTCGTGGTGAAGATCGGTACACAAATCCTACTTGGCTCACCAAATTTTGTTCTTCTAGGTTCAAGCGTTCGTCTACAGTATCATTTTTATATTTAGGTTTCACTCTGTTCTCTATTATATAGAAAGATGAATTTGGTTCTCTAAATCCAATATGGTTTGTAGTAGCTCTTTGAAACTTGACAAATTAAAGGAGTTCTCAGTTTTGTCTTTATGATTTGTTTCCGCCTCAAGTAGCCCTAAGCAGAGACTGTATAAAAGCACTTTCATTGAGAGGGGTTGCCAAGGTTCCAAGAAATTACGAGTTTCCGAAATACCATCAAATATTTTTTCACCCAATCTTGATGATACATGGTGGTAATGACAAGTCCACTATCCCACTTGGCTCACCAAATTTTGTTCTTCTAAGTTGAAGCGTTAGTTTACAGTAGCAATTTTTATTTTTAGGTTTCAATCTGATCTCCTATTTAGATAGATTAATTTGGAACTCTAAATCCAACATGGTTTGTAGTAGCTCTTTGAAACTTGACAAAATAAAGGAGTTCTCAGCTTTGTCTATATGGTTTGTTTCCTCTTCAAGTAGCCCTAGGCACAGACGGTGGAAAAGCACTTTCATTCAGAGGGTTTGCCAAGCTTCTAAGAAATAACGAGTTTCCGAAATACCAGCAAATATTTTCTTATCCAATGTTGATGATACTTGGTGGTGATGATCGGTACACAAATCCCACTTGGCTCACCAAATTTTGTTCTTCTAGGTTGAAGCGTTCGTCTACTGTAGCAGTTTTTATATTTAGGTTTTCCTCTGTTCTCTCCTATATAGATAGATGGATTCGGAACTCGAAATCCAACATGGTTTGCAGTAGGTCTTTGAAACTTGAAAAAATAAAGTAGTTCTCAGTTTTGTCTCTATGTTTTGTTTCCTCTTCAAGTAGACATAGGCACAGACTGTGGAAAAGCATTTTCATTGAGATGGGTTGCCAAGCTTCTAAGAAATAACGAGTTTCCGAAATACCAGCAAATATTTTTTCACCGAATCTTGATGATACTTGGTGGTAATGATCAGTACACAAATCCCACTTGGCTCACCAAATTTTGTTCTTCTAGGTTGAAGCGTTCCTTTACAGTAGCAGTTTTTATTTTTAGGTTTCACTCTGTTCTCTCCTATATAGATAGATGAATTTGGAACACTAAATCCAACATGGTTTGTAGTAGCTCTTTGAAACTTGACAAAATAAAGGAGTTCTCAGTTTTGTCTCTATGGATTGTTTCCTCTTCAAGTAGCCCTAAACACTGACTGTGGAAATGCACTTTCATTGAGAGGGGTTGCCAAGCTTCAAAGAAATAACGAGTTTCCGAAATACCAACAAATATTTTTTCACCCAATCTTGATGATACTTGGTGGTGATGATCGGTACACAAATCCCACTTGGCTCACCAAATTTTGTTCTTCTAGGTTGAAGCGTTCGTCTACAGTAGCAGTTTTTATATTTAGGTTTCACTCTGTTCTCTCCTATATATACAGATGAATTTGGAACTCTAAATCCAACATGGTTTGCAGTAGCTCTTTGAAACTTGACCAAATAAAGTGGTTCTCAGTTTTGTCTCTATGTTTTGTTTCCTCTTCAACTAGACCTAGGCACAGAATGTGGAAAAGCACTTTCATTGAGAGGGGTTGCCAAGCTTCTAAGAAATAATGAGTTTCCGAATTACCAGCAAATATTTTTTCACCCAATCTTGATGATACTTGGGGGTAATGATCAGTACACAAATCCACTTTGCTCACCAAATTTTGTTCTTCTAGGTTGGAGCGTTCGTCTACAATAGCAGTTTTTATATTGAGGTTTCACTCTGTTCTTTCCTATATAGATAGATGATTTTTTAACTCTAAATCCAGTATGGTTTGTAGTAGCTCTTTGAAACTTGACATAGTAAAGGAGTTCTCACTTTTGTCTCTATGGTTTGTTTCCTCTTCAAGTACCCTAGGAACAGACTGTGGAAAAGCACTTTCATTGAGTGGGGTTTCCAAGCTTCTAAGAAATAACGAGTTTCCGAAATACCAGCAAATATTTTTTCACCCAGTCTTCATGATACTTGGTGGTAATGATCGGTACTCAAATCCCACTTCACTCACCAAATTTTGTTCTTCTAGGTTCATGCGTTCGTTTTAGTCGCAGTTTTAATTTTTAGGTTTCACTCTGTTGTCTCCTATATAGATAGATGAATTTGGAACTCTAAATCCAACATGGTTTGTAGTAGCTCTTTGAAACATGACAAAATAAAGGAGTTCTCAGTTTTGTCTCTATGTTTTCTTTTTACTTCAAGTAGCCCTAGGCACAGACGGTGGAAAAACACTTTCATTGGGAGGGGTTGCCAAGCTTCTAAGAAATAAAGAATTTCCGAAATACCAGCAAATATTTTTTCTTCCAATGTTGATGATACTTGGTTGTAATGATCAGTACACAATTCCCACTTGGTTCATCAAATTTTGTTCTTCTATGTTGAAGCGTTCGTCTAAAGTAGCAGTTTTTATATTTAGGTTTCCCTTTGTTCTCTCCTATATAGATAGATGAATTTGGAACTCTAAATCCAACATGGTTTGTAGTAGCTCTTTGAAACTTGACAAAATAAAGGAGTTCTCAGTTTTGTTTGTATGATTTGTTTCCACTTCAAGTAGCCCTAAGCAGAGACTTTGGAAAAGCACTTTCATGAGAGGGGTTGCCAAGCTTCTACGAAATCACGAGTTTCCGAAATACCAGCAAATATTTTTCACCCAAGGTTGATGATACGTGGTGGTAATGATCGGTACAAAAATCCCACTTGGCTCACCAAATTTTGTTCTTCTAGGTTGAAGCGTTCGTTTACAGTAGCAGTTTTCATTTTTAGGTTTCACTCTGTTCTCTGCTATATAGACAGATGAATTTGGAACTCTAAATCCAACATGGTTTGTAGTAGCTCTTTGAAACTTGACAAAATAAAGTAGTTCTCAGTTTTGTCTCTCTGTTTTGTTTCCTCTTCAACTAGACCTAGGCACAGACTGTGGAAAAGCACTTTCATTGAGAGGGGTTGCCAAGCTTCTAAGAAATAACGAGATTCCGAAATACCAGCAAATATTTTTCACCCAATCTTGATGAAACCTGGTGGTAATGATCAGTACACAAATCCCACTTGGCTCACCAAATTTTGTTCTTCTAGGTTGAAGCGTTCGTTTGCAGTAGCAGTTTATATATTTAGGTTTCCCTCTGTTCTCTCCTATATAGATAGATGAATTTGGAACTCTAAATCCAACATGGTTTGTAGTAGCTCTTTGAAACTTGACAAAATAAGGAAGTTCTCAGTTTTGTCTCTATGGTTTGTTTCCTCTTAAAGAAGTCCTAAACAGAGACTGTGGAAAAGCACTTTCATTGAAAGGCATTGCAAAGCTTCCAAGAAATTACGATTTTCCGAAATACCAGCAAATATTTTTTCACCCAAACTTGATGATACGTGGTGGTAATGACAAGTACACAAATCCTACTTGGCTCAACAAATTTTGTTCTTCTAGGTTAAAGCGTTCGTCTACAGTAGCAGTTTTTATATTTAGGTTTCACTCTGTTCTCTCCAATATAGACAGATGAATTTGGAACTCTAAATCCAATATGGTTTGTAGTAGCTCTTTGAAACTTGAGAAAATAAAGGAGTTCTCAGTTTTGTCTGTATGATTTGTTTCCGCTTCAAGTAGACCTAAGCAGAGACGGTGGAAAAGCACTTTCATTGAGAGGGGTTGCCAAGCTTCCAAGAAATTACGAGTTTCAGAAATAGCAGCAAATATTTCTTCGCCCAATATTCATGGTACTTGGTGGTATTGATCGGTACACAAATCCCACTTGGCTCACAAAATTTTGTTTTGCTAGGTTGAAGCGTTATCTACAGTTGAAGTTTTTATATTTTGGTTTCACACTGTTCTCTGCTATATAGATAGATGATTTTGGAACTATAAATACAACATGGTTTGCAGTAGCTATTTGAAACTTGACAAAATAAAGTAGTTCTCAGTTTTGTCTCTGTTTTGTTTCCTCTTCAAGTAG
This sequence comes from Callospermophilus lateralis, assembly GCF_048772815.1. Taxonomy (NCBI): domain Eukaryota; kingdom Metazoa; phylum Chordata; class Mammalia; order Rodentia; family Sciuridae; genus Callospermophilus; species Callospermophilus lateralis. The sequence goes on from NW_027516083.1 coordinate 63,989, forward strand.
TCCTAGGCACAGACTGTGGAAAAGCACTTTCATTGAGAGGGGTTGCCAAGCTTCTAAGAAATAACGAGTTTCTGAAATACCATCAAATATTTTTTCACGCAATCTTGATGACACTTGGTAGTAATGATCGGTACACAAATCCCACTTGGCTCCACCAAATTTTGTTCTTCTAGGTAGAAGCGTTTTTCCACAGTAGCACTTTTTATATTTAGGTTTCACTCTATTCTCTTCTATATAGATAGATGAATTTGGAACTAGAAATCCAACATGGTTTGTAGTAGATCTTTGAAACTAGACAAAATAAAGGAGTTCTCAGTTTTGTCTCTATGGTTTGTTTCCTCTTCAAGTAACCCTAGGCCCAGACTTTGGAAAAGCACTTTCATTGAGAGGGTTTGCCAAGCTTCTAAGAAATAACGAGTTTCCAAAACACCAGCAAATATTTTTTCATTCAATGTTGATGATACATGGTGGTAATGATCAATACACAAATCCCACTTGGCTCACCAAATTTTGTTCTTGTAGGTTGAAGCATTCGTCTACTGTAGCAGTTTTTATATTTAGGTTTCCCTCTGTTCTCTCCTATATAGATAGATGAATTTGGAACTCTAAATCCAACATGGTTTGCAGTAGCTCTTTGAAACTTGACAAAATAAAGTAGTTCTCAGTTTTGTCTCTATGTTTTGTTTCCTCTTCAAGTAGACCTGGGCACAGACTGTTGAAAAGCACTTTCATTGAGATGGGTTGCCAAGCTTCTAAGAAATAACGAGTTTCCGAAATACCAGCAAATATTTTTTCACCGAATCTTGATGATACTTGGTGGTAATGATCAGTACACAAATCCCACTTGGCTCACCAAATTTTGTTCTTCTAGGTTGAAGCGTTCCTTTACAGTAGCAGTTTTTATTTTTAGGTTTCACTCTGTTCTCTCCTATATAGATAGATGAATTTGGAACACTAAATCCAACATGGTTTGTAGTAGCTCTTTGAAACTTGACAAAATAAAGGAGTTCTCAGTTTTGTCTCTATGGATTGTTTCCTCTTCAAGTAGCCCTAAACACTGACTGTGGAAATGCACTTTCATTGAGAGGGGTTGCCAAGCTTCAAAGAAATAACGAGTTTCCGAAATACCAACAAATATTTTTCACCCAATCTTGATGATACTTGGTGGTGATGATCGGTACACAAATCCCACTTGGCTCACCAAATTTTGTTCTTCTAGGTTGAAGCGTTCGTCTACAGTAGCAGTTTTTATATTTAGTTTCACTCTGTTCTCTCCTATATATACAGATGAATTTGGAACTCTAAATCCAACATGGTTTGCAGTAGCTCTTTGAAACTTGACCAAATAAAGTGGTTCTCAGTTTTGTCTCTATGTTTTGTTTCCTCTTCAACTAGACCTAGGCACAGAATGTGGAAAAGCACTTTCATTGAGAGGGGTTGCCAAGCTTCTAAGAAATAATGAGTTTCCGAATTACCAGCAAATATTTTTTCACCCAATCTTGATGATACTTGGGGGTAATGATCAGTACACAAATCCCACTTTGCTCACCAAATTTTGTTCTTCTAGGTTGGAGCGTTCGTCTACAATAGCAGTTTTTATATTGAGGTTTCACTCTGTTCTTTCCTATATAGATAGATGATTTTTTAACTCTAAATCCAGTATGGTTTGTAGTAGCTCTTTGAAACTTGACATAGTAAAGGAGTTCTCACTTTTGTCTCTATGGTTTGTTTCCTCTTCAAGTACCCCTAGGAACAGACTGTGGAAAAGCACTTTCATTGAGTGGGGTTTCCAAGCTTCTAAGAAATAACGAGTTTCCCGAAATACCAGCAAATATTTTTTCACCCAGTCTTCATGATACTTGGTGGTAATGATCGGTACTCAAATCCCACTTCACTCACCAAATTTTGTTCTTCTAGGTTCATGCGTTCGTTTTAGTCGCAGTTTTAA